>NC_056748.1:569599859-569664764 GCF_019279795.1 Protopterus annectens
GAATCAGTTGCAGGCTGATTGTGAGAAGGAGAAGTTGGGGAGAGTAGAGAGTAGTAGCTCATGAGATACCATGGTCAAAGGCCTTTGAGAGATCCAGAAATATGGCAGTAGAGAAGAGGCCATTGTTTTTGTGATGAAGTATAGTGTTGGTGAAGGAGAGCAGAGTGGAGGTAGTGCTGTGATATGGCCTGAAACCATGTTGGGTTTTTTAGAGGAGATTATTAGCTAGGAGGTAGTTGGAGACCTGGGTGTTAATACATTTTTCAAGTATCTTGGAGAGAGGGGAGAGGATAGCAATGGGGCGGTAATTAGAGAGGTCAGTGGAGCAGTTGCTTTTGAGGAGTGGAATGATATGGGATATTTTCCATATTGAGGGAACATAGCCTTCTGTTATGGAACAGTTGATTAGAGACATGATTGAGCTGTCAGAGTATGTGTCCCAGGCAGGTATGAACCTAGCCCTAAGCAGCATCCTACCTTCACCAAGAATGATACCACAGTACCAACAGAAAATAATTGACTTCAACAATTGGCTTAGTTTAATTCCAAGGGGATCCAGTGTCTATCTGCCTGGGATGGCATGGTTGACAGGCCTTGATGCTTTGCCAGAGATGGCCCCCACTTGTCACCCCTGGGATTCAGGATCCTGGCCAATGCTCTTGCCTCCCCCATTGTCCCTTTTTTAGGCAATGTCCCACGGACAAATCTTCCAACATAAAAGATCTGTCAAAAAGCAAATTGAAGGTCATGCTTCTTAACACTGAGAGCCTCAACATGAAAATGCACTCACTGGAGGCCCTCCTAGCACTGGAAGATGCTGACATCTGTGCAGTCATGAAAACATGGTTCAAGGCTGCAGACAGCACCCCTGCCTTACCAGGCTATACCTCATTCCTGTGATTCCACACATTTTCACTCCAAAATGAGGTCAGGAAGACTAAGGGTGGTGAAGTTTCTATTTTCATTAAAGACCAGTACAATTTCAGACTGGCTTGGTAGCATGATGCACTAGAACTTCTCCAGGTGCATCTGACAATTAGCAAGACCCCATGTGATCTATAGGCAGGTAGAGGACCCCCCCCCCTCCATGAGTAAAGACACCAATTCCTCCTTTCTGGACCTACTTGACTCCATCAAGGTACCCCTAACACCCTGCTCCTTGGTGACTTCAACTACCCCACCATAGACTGGGTGAACTCTTCCTGCACTAATGCACTCACCCTTCGATTCCTTGACCTCAATTCTAACATACTAGATCAGCTCGTCTCATCTCCCACAAGGAGAGATAGCATTCTAGACTTGGTTCTCACCAACATGGGCAACTGCTGCACCACCCCTATAGTAAATGCTTCCCTGGTGAGATCAGACCATCGGTCTCACTCTAAGTGTCTATCCCATCCAACTAACCTACCCAGCTGTAACCAGGCTAAAACACTTCTCAAAAATGGACTACAACCGTCTAAGGGAGGGTATCAGTAGCTTCACACTACTGCCCCCCCTCAGAGGATGCAGGCAAATATGCTTAACAGTATGCCAGTGCAGTATACAAGCACCTGTACAACTGCATGGACTCAGCCATACCCCACAGAACTAAAACCTGCTCCTCAAGGAAACATAAATCTATGTAGTGGACATCCTCTATCAACAGGCTTTACAACAACACGAAGAAACTGTTGTCCAAGGGTAAAAAGGCATAGGTTCCCAATTGGGAAAACTCCCTCCTTAGCCTCAACAAGCAAATTAGATCACTAGTGAAAATCTCCAAATCCAATTATGAATCAAAACTAGCCTCGAAAACAAAGGCTAATCACAAAGCCTTTTTCAGTTACGTCAGATACTTCCATTGCAAAACCCAGGTTTGTTCCAAATTAGTTCTTAATGGTACCACTTACACTGATCCTGCTGACTTAGCCAACCTGCTAGCAGACAGGCTCAGCACACACTTCACCCTCCTGCCCCCTCAAAGGCCCATTTGACATCCCCAATACCTGCCCCCCACCTCACATCTCCATAGATAAAGTGCTAAAGGCCCTATCCAAGGCAAAGAACACAACTTCTATGGGACCCGATAGTGTCCCAGGCTGTATTCTGCAACATCTCCAGCAAGAACTAGCTTTGCCATTGAGCACACTATTCAACCATAGCCTAAGTACAGGCTTCATTCCAGCAGAGTGGAAAACTGCCATTGTCATCCCTTTGCACAAAGGTGGTGCCACTACTGATCCTGGAAACTATCACCCCATTAGCTTGACAAGTCTGATCTGTAAGGCCATGGAGTGTATTATTATGGACCTCATAAACAAAGACATAGGCAATCACCAAGCACTTGACCCCAACCAGTTCGTATTCGTCAAGGGCAGATCTTGCCTGTTGAATCTGGTTGAGACTGTCACCAAGGCACTGGATAAGGGAATGTCAATACATACAGATTACCTTGACTTGGCCAAAGCCTTTGACACAATCCCCCACTTGGGCATCATTGAAAAGCTAACAACTTGGTGTAAATCCCTATCTCATCAGGTGGGTGGCCAACTGGCTCACTGGTAGGACCCACAAGGTCAAAATAGGTGCCACCAGCTCTGACAGTAGACCTGTCACTAGTGGTGCCCCCCCCCCCCAAGAGATCTGTACTGGGACGCCTATTGTTTTGCATCTACTTCTCAGAGGTCCAGGCAAAGACAAAAGGCCAAAGGTTGACCAAGTTTGTGGACAACTGTAAGTTGGGTGCTGTCACTGACTCCCCAAATGATGTTAACATACTTCAAGAGGGTCTCTCACAGCAACAAATGACTGGTGCCAAAGTCATGGCCTTAAGTTAAATGCAAAAAATGTATTATCATACGATTCAACAAAAACATGATGCCCTACTGATTACCACATTAACAGCACCCCCCCTAAGACACAACCTGTGGTGAGAGACCTGGGTACACAAAGACCTGGGTACACAAGTTGACAACATTCTCAAGTTTGACCACAATGTAGCAGCAGTGGCCAGAAAAGCCTTTTACTTGGTTCACCTCACAAGTAAAGGGATTTCATCCAGATTATTACCTCTCTGTACTCCTCCTTAATCAGGCCAATAATTGAGTACAACATCCTGTTTGGTTATGTACCTCTCCAAGCAACTGCACCAACTGGAAAAGCCACAGAAATACCTCACAAAGAGAGAATCCATGGCCTCCAACACCTGTCCTATGTGGACAGGCGCAAATCACTATCACTCTACTCTTTATTGGACAGATTGCTGAGAGGAGATCTGTGTCTCGCCTACAAGACCATCTCAAACCTTGCTCTACTAGAGATTTTCCATATCTGTAAGTCTAACTCCTCGTGTAGTAACCCAATCAAAAGATTTAAATCTAATATGCGATTTTAACAAAACCTGCTGGAGAGATGGGTTTGTCTCCCAGAGGCTGCCCATTCTCTGGAATAGACTCCCCATACACATCAAAGTACCTTGCTGACCATCTTCAAGCACAACCTTGATGAGTGGATGGGTAACCACAAATTTGCCCCAGGGGTTCCACGTGTCTCTCATCGACAGGGGTGACAGGTCCTGAATGGGGTTTCTTTTTTGGGGATAAACTCTTGGCTAGGCTTGTAAGGGCCTCAGAGCCATTAGCCTAATAATCTCCTATGACCTATGTGATGTAGAATGTCACACCTCTATTAGCCTAAATACATCTTGCATTCCAAAGCGGTTTCTGAAAAGTGAAGTTAAAAAGCATAAGACAGACAAAATGTAATCATTTTGTGAATAAGAGTTATTAAAACTGTACAAAGAGCATGTTATCAGTAAGAAGTGCTCTTTACAGTGATAATAGCCTGTGAATTTATAGTCCTTTCCATAAAGAAGATATTATAATGCACACAAACTCCAAATTACATTTTTTCCAAAATTTCACAAACAAATGCTATCTTGACAACTATAAAAAATATACAGATATTATTGAAACATTTTGTTAACCAGACATAAGCTTTCATGTGGCAACTACGAATTCCTCTACAAGTGCATGCTTATTCAGATATTTACAAAAATATGAAAGCATTTGTTTAATTGTATAATTAGCAATACAAATAATACTGGATAGTTCTCAAGATGTGCAACTTACAGTGCAAATATCAAGGACAGTTTCCTTCAACATCTAAGGTCTCACCTACTGTCATACAACAGTGTGCAAGTTAATTGTTTTTTGAAGTATTAAGTATACATGGAAATATTGCTTATTTCCATAATTACTGGCAAACTAGCACTATTTCTAGTATAGCATGATATAAACCAGCAGTTTTGGTGAATTGTCCTGTTCCCCACATTGGTGTTTCATACCATATACCTCAATAAAATGTAGATCTCTCAGTTATGAAAATACGGACAAAAGTACAAGATACGAATAGTGTGACAAAGATTAAGATTTCCACTGCGGGGCATCCTTCACGATCAGTTTCAGTGCCATTTTGTTAACTCCTTGTCCTTCCTGTTACTACATATTATCTGGCAAGTCACTTAGTTAAAAAGCCAGACCCAAACAAATTCTGGATGCCATAAGGAAGTATGGGTGTGAACTCTAAGTATAGAAACAAAGCATTAGAGGCTTGAGCGAGTTAATGGCATCAGAATCTGCAACCAAATATTCATACACAATGGCCTGGAAAAGTAATAATTTTTTGTCCTCAAGTTCCTTAAAAAGTGGTCTGTACACCAGGTTCTTTGCATTTCCAATACTGTGATCAAATGTTAATTTGACTTGCATTTTCCTTCTTTTTTATGCATATAGAAGAAAGGCATATTCAGTTTTCTTGACTTGTATATGAATGTTGAACTCTATATTTGATCTCATCTCCTTTATCATGTTCCCTCAGATAGTAATCAGGTTGGCAGGAGGAGTCCAAGTGATTTGCTTTACTGTAGTGTACATCTCAAAAGAAACTAAAATACATAATAGCTATAATAATCTTTTTAGTGATAAAGTTATCTAAACAACTGTTATGAAAACATGTAAGCAAAAAAAATGGTGGTTCTAACTTTGCCCCTTTACCCATTCTAGCTTGGCAAGGCAAATTTTCAGGTTTGCCACCATTTTGGTATACTTGCTCATCTTAATATTAAGAATACATACAAGTTGAAGGGATATTGCTTCCAGTGCAATATGAACACATGCAATAGCTTATAACTAGCACTGGCTGTGGCTTATATACAAACAATAATGCCAACAGGGAGTGTGTTATTGTGTAAATAATGCCCATCCAAGTGTGTTCTGAGACCCAACACTGAAAGCAGAGGGCCTCTGCATCCCTGGAAGGGCATTATTTACACAATAACAAACCCCAAGAAGGCATTATTGCACTTCAGGAATGGGCTGTTATACAGTATTTAAAAATATATAAAACAATTTATGTTTTTTTAATCATTTTGATGCAAAATAGTGCCTCCACCTCTTGTTTCAAACTTGATGTAGTATCTGCCAGCAAATCACTGGGGGGTGAAGTCACTAAATAATACGTTATATTTGATTTTCATACTTTAGCATAGCTCTCAAGTAATCAGGGACATATCTCACCAGAATCAGGGACAAATCCAGCGGTAATCAGGGGTACTTCTAAAATATTAATACTATTAATGAGACATTAACAGAATAAGAGAATGCGAATTAATATACATTTTCTGAAATAACAAGTATGTAACTGTTTTTTTTTTTTTTTTGTCATTGCTTATTAAATGCAATTCATTACCTTTTCTCCAAACATCCCCAATTTTATGAGGGATTAAGGGAGGCAGAACTAAAATTTGTGTCAAAATCAGGGATGTTCCTGAAAATCAACGACAGGTGAGAAATATGCACTTCATATCCATCAGAGAATGTATGTTAACATAGATCATGTTATTTTAGAAACTTTCCAATTTTATAAGAACAATGTTTAAAATCTGTCCCTATTTTAAGCCTTTGTTCCCCCATTTTACATTTTATCCAGATTTCCTGAGCTAAGAGATGTACCTTTTTTGAGTTGCAGCCACTGTTCGATCTCTCTCTCATATACACTCTTCTGCTTTCATGCACACAAGCACCATACACTCGCACATGCAGAGGCAAACAAACTCATACACACGTGCAGACACACCTTTGTTTATTTTGTCCACTTGTTTCAATCTTACACTCACTAAACAGCAAAAGTCCTGCTTTGTGTGTAAAGTAAATGTCTCAATTGCTCTCAATCTGATTTTCATGCACACATACACTTACGCATATAGAAACACACACATTTTTCTATTTTGAGTCATCTTTTTTTTCAATTTTATACTCACTAAACAGCAAAAGCACTGCTTAGTGAGTGTAAAATAATGGTGGATGTTATCTCTCTTACAGTCTGAGCTCCACAGCAGCTTAATATGCTTCCATGAGGCATCAATCTCATTTTTCAGCAGGCATTACATGTACATTAACACCCTGCTGAAGAATATTTGTTCTCCAATGAGAGTGCAATGTACGGGTCGCCCATTCTCTAAACACCATTAGTGATTTACAACCGCCAACTGTTTATTATACCAGGTACAACAAATACCCTTATTCATCATCAGCAAGGAGATACCATGCATGACATTAAACAATAGTTGACCTGACATACCTCCTGCTTTCATACATATTCATTCTGCATTCAGTAAGTTGACTTCAGCTGTTACTTGCTTATCTCTGAGTATTGCAGTTTTTGCCAATTAACTGGTCAATGAAATGCTTGCCCTTTTGGTGTTACTGTACCAGTCTACTACATAAACCTATTTGAACTTTCTGACTGCTAATTTTAGAACTGTTACTCAAATCTGTTCTCCTTGATCTGCTACCAGGATTAAGGTCAGGACAGTCTGTGCCATGACACAGAGGTATAACGCCCTAACTACTGCCCAGGCTCAGCTTGGGTCACAGCCATTCTTAGCAGACACCTGAAAAACAAGGCTCTTTTTAAAAAAACAAAATAAAAAAAAATAATGCAAGTAGATTTGAATACAGGAAAGAAGCATTCAGGTTTCATTGTAAGCTGCAGCTATTAAGCATATAGTTGACAACAAATTGTACAGCGCATGCAGACAATTGATATTCAGTCCTATTAAGATACAGTGAATTATATTATAAAATGTTTATGTTATTGCACTAGTTACAGTCATCAGCTTATTTTATTTAACATTTGTTGACTTGGTTAGTCCAGCTGGGCCAGAAGCCCATTTTCAGTGGAGACCCAAGGAGAAAAGCTCCAGATACAGACATTTACAGTAAACAAACTTCACACACCAGTAAAGAGAATTACAATACATACACTCCAAATATAGAGACATATAGTACATACACATGATGATAAAAAATAATGATTTTTTTTTTCTCTGTGAAAAATACATACAACAATTGAGCTTTCAGAAGAGAAAGTTATGATTCAACAGATGCATTTCTAATAGGGTATTTAGAGCTAAACAAACAATATATACATGTGGTGTAGAAGTAGAGGTTAAGGGTATATTAATTTAGTAAAGTCTATGTGTAAAGTGAGAAAACTAAGAGGTGGTAGATAGAGTAGGATGTCTGAGTAGTAGAAGTGAAAAGAAAAACATAAATAAATAAAACACAGTAGAGTAGTGGATTAGGTAGGGTCCTGACAGGGGCAAGACTTGGTGTTAAGCAGGTGAAGTTTAAGTTCCTTTTCAAAGTGTTTAGGATGGGTAATGGATCTTGTGTGTGCTGAGAGTTTATTCCAAGCTTGGGCTACAATGCATTTGGATAGTTGTTTACCAACATTTTTCTTTAGTTGGTAAATATCTAGGAGTTGCTGGTTGGAGGTGTGGGGACTACGAGCAGGGGTGTAACAGGATACCAGGGAGGAGAGGGATGGGCAGGTAGATGGTTGATGTGTGTGATTTGAAATTTTGATAGTGGTTGTTGGGGAATTCCATCCACTGGAGAGAGTTGAGTGCAAGGCAGTGGTGAGAGCTATGAGAAGAGCTGGTGACAAATCTGTTTTGTGGTATGCTTGAGTTTGGACAAAGTTGTGGACTGTATGTTAGTTAGGACTGGGGCAGCATAGAGAAGGGATGGGAGGAGGAGAGCCTGAGCCAGGGAAAGTCTAGCATTAGAAGTTAGACATTTTTTATTGCATTTCTATTGCAATAAAGTAAGCCAAGTTTTTGGTGATTTTTTTTTTTATGCTTTGAAGACTATGAAAGTTAAAATTTAGTCATTGTCAATGATGATACCTATGAGCTTAGTGTGGGATTCAGGCTGTATGATGGTTTTATTGGAGGATGTGATGACAAAGGTGGATTTATGATGAGGGAGAAAAAGCAGGAGTTTATTTTTTTTTCGTTTAAGATGAGTTGATTATTGAACAGCCACTTTTGGATAGAAAGGCCTCTTGGGTACGAGTTCAGAGATGTTGTTGTAAATGGAGATGAGAGTGGAATCAGCAGCATATTGAATTAGGGAGGATTGTAAATGGAGATGAGAGTGGAATCAGCAGCATATTGAATTAGGGAGGATTGTTTGAAAGATGTGTGAAGATCATTAGTGAAAATGTTTAACAGGAGGGGCCCCAAGATGGAACCTTGGGGTACACCAGATTTGACCAGAAGGGAGGGGGAGTAGGAAGAAAGCCATCTGACAGATTGTTCTGGTAATTAGTGAACCAGGCAAGGGAGGGAGCAGATAGATTGAGGTTAGCAAGTTTAGATAGAATAGGGTGTGAGAGAGTATCAAAGACTTTGGAGAGGTCAAGGAAAAGACAGGATACAAGTTGGTTGCTATCTCGGGCCTTGGCTACTGTGTGGGTAAATAAGAGAGCAGTAGCTGTGCTGTGGTTTGGCTGGAAGCCATGTTGATTGGGTGTGAGAAGGTTTTCCTGAAGGAGACAGTTTAGCAGCTGAGTATGAATGCATTTTTGAGCAGAAAGGGGAAAGGATGACTATGGGTCTGTAGTTAGATGGGTCAGTAGAATTTCCCCCCTTTATGCAGAGGGATGATGAAGAAGGGATTTCAAAATGACAGGAACTGTAGCTTCTTGACTGGATATATTGATTAGCAGGGATACAGGATAGGCAATGGATTCAGCAGCTAGTTTGAGGAAGATAGGTGGGAGATTATCTGAGGAGGGAGAGCAGGGTCTGAGCTTAAGCAGAAGTAATTTGGCAGGTAGGCAGTAGGAACAGGTTTAAAGGTGAAGAGGGTTTTGTTAAGTGGTTGGGAAGGGATAGGAGGGGTGGTTACAATGTGGTTAGTGTGTGTAAGTTTTTGGACAGTATCAATGAAGTGATCATTAAGGAGGGTAGCACTTTCTAGAGGAGTGTTATTTGGGAAAGGGGAGGGAGTGGAAGGCCAACCTGACTGGATCATTTTGTTAAGGGTGGTCCAGAATTTACATGGGTTGGATTTGCAGTTGATTTGGGGGAAGTTGTAGTAGGAATTTTTTTTTTTAATCATTTTTGATTTGTTTTTTGACAAGATTCCAGAATTCTTTGTAGCTTTGGTACAGGGATGGTTCTTTGGTTTTAACCCAGCCTTTTCAAGCACCATCTCTTCTGTGCATAAGAGATCGGGTTTCCTTAGACAGCCAGGGAGGAGAATTAGCTTTGATTCTAATTCTTCAGAAGGGGACAAGGGAGTTGAGGGCATCTAGGAAAATGTGGTTAAATTTTAGCTCAGCTTCATTGAGAGGGAGCTGCCAGAGGAAGGACCAGTCAATGCTAGACAGAATGGAGTTAAATAAGTTGGCATTAAAATTAGGGAGTTAATGATGGTCTGTATAAGAATGTGATTTTGGTAGTTGGGCGGTGTCCAGTCGATAATAAAGTTGAAAAAAGAGGTTTTGAGCATGCGGGTGGGGGATGTTACCAGTTGGTGGAATCCATGTAAGTTGATACTAATTTATGGAGAGCCAGTTATAAGTTTAGACCAGTCAGTGTTGACATCACCAAGGATGAGGGTTTCATACGATATATTGTGGGAACCAGGATAGGATATGTTCTAGGGTTGGAATATTGTTCCCTGGGGGGGATATATATGGAGGCAATGGCAAATTTCTTGTGTGAGTTTAGGTGGCAATTTAGGATAATTAAATTGGGTAGAAGTCCGGAATAGGTGAGAGATTAAGGTTGTCACCCTGTTTTGGGGATCTGTTGGACCGGTAAGTATTATAGCCAAGTGGGAGTATTTCATTGCTTGTGATATGGGGTTTTAGCCAGGTTTCAGATGAGGCTAAAATGTGAGGGGAGAATATGGGCTATCAAGGTGTGGAGCTTGGTGATTTTGTTAACAAGGCTTTGAATATTTAGACAATAGATAGTTAGGTGTTTAGGTAATGAGGTGTGATGATTGGAGGAGGGTACGATTGAAGAGGAGAGGGGGAAGTAGAGGAAGAGTTGTGATGTGTGTGTTTATGGGGAGGTTGTGAGGGGGCCGTGGTTGTGTTGGATGTTCCCAGAGATGAGTATGTTACTAGTGTAGTGATTAACTGGAGCTAGCACTATGTGGCAGTTGTAAGATTTTGATTTGGGTTTACAGGAAAGAAGGTAGTACTGAAATAAATTTGTGCAGGCAGTTATTGGAGAAGTTAAAATGATATGGGGAGATTATAAAGGAGTGCATGAGGTGGAAGAGTATATGTAAGGGTGGGAGAGGTTAGTATGACAGGAGGTTAAGACAGAGAAGTATAAGAAATGAAATGGAAATGTACAAAGTACGCTAGCCGTTTTTCTGTTTTAAATAGTGTTATTACAATTCTAACTATTGTATTTTTTGAAAAAAAAAAATTCTCTCTCTGCTCGTTTCCTGCCTTTTTGTGACTAGAATAGTCTGAATTTCAGATTTGCTGATTTCAGGACTGTATTGTGGTTTCTGTGTTGCCCAGACCATACTGATCTTGAGGGAAGCTTCTCTGCTTATCAGTGGGAGTGGTAAGCTCTGAGTAGCCTGTCGCTAAAGGAGTGGTTTCAGCTCATAAACAGTCTTTTCATTGCCCATTTTTGGCTACTTCTATCCCTTTCATCTTCCTGTTTAAAAAAATGTGTTTGCATGGGGTTTGTGCAATGTGCAGTGCTGCTAAGGTAAACAATTACCTGTGCCTTAAAGTCTGCTCTTCAAATTTCCCCTTAGACCTTGTTAACTTTTATCCCTGAGCACTCAAATTAGACCTTTAAATCTAGCACTTGCTCCAAACATCGTGTAGCATTTATTGCAAGCTCACCCACTGCTACTAGCACTAAATTATTCCATAAAGGAAACAAAAAGCTTCAGTACTTAATCTAAGCATAAATAACTTGGTACTTAAATAGCTGATCACTTTTCCAGGCATATCCAAAGGTCAGTTTATGATGCTTTCCTCCCGTTAACCTAGTGAACCTGGGCATCCTGAGGCAATATAGCAATTGTATCATGTACACAGACAACTCTCTCCTCCTACCTCCAAACATCCACTTGTGAGAGCAAGTACAAAGCCAAACATGAGGCTTAGCTCTCACATTCTAAGACTGTATCAGCCAGTCAGGAGGAGAAGGTAAGCACACACATCACAGGGAACACATAGCTCACCTGTTCACACACCACCACCATCACATAGTAACATGAAACACACAACCACTTTCATGAAGGCCCCAGTAAAAAATCTGCCCAAACAACAGAGACTGAGGCACAAACCCAAGCAACCATCTCATACAAGTATAACCCATAATACACATAGCCCACACAAACAGTGTGCCACTCAAACTAAACCCCTAAGGCAGAACAATGTACCAAACACATTAGTCATAGGTGATTCAACTGTAAGGCACACTGACATCCTACTCACGAGGCTAAATAAAGAGAAAGTCACAGTCAGCTGCCTGTAGGGTGACAGGATTCACCACAATGCATGCACTTGGCTCTCTCCACAGCAAGTACAAATATGACTTTGTCATTGTACAGGTTGGTGTGAATGACCTAAGACTTACCTCCCTGGACTACATAAAAAGAGACATGGACTCTGATCTTGTAGCCCAGGCAGGTATGACCCTAGCCTTGAGTAGCATCCTACCATCACCAGGAATGACCACAGTGCAAACAGAAAATTAATGACTTCAACAATTGCCTTAAGTTTCTGGTGTCATTCAAAGAGGATCCAGTATCTGTCTGCTTGGGATGACGTGATAAACCTCGATGCTTTGCCAGAGACAGCCTGCATCTGTCATCCCTGGGATTCCAGATACTGCCAAGGCCCTTTCCACCCCTATAATACCTTTTTAGGCAATGACCTGAAGATAAATTTACCACCATAACATCTGCTAGCAAATGCATCCTAAGGGTTTTGCAAGTCAAATCTAAACCTCAAAATGCACGTGTGTGAGTCGCTCCTCAAACTGGAGAACATAGACATCCGTGCAGGAACAGAGACCGGGTTCAAGCATCCTAAGAGTACCCCTGTGCTACCAGGTTACAATGAAAATCACACCTTTTGGCCCCCAAATCTGAACTTAAGCCCTAAGGGATCCGATAACTGAACCCCCAAAGGCAGAGGTGTATCCATCTTCATAAAAGATACACACCTCCAGACTTGTTGCCCAACATAACTGTACCTGAAATATTTCTGATGCGTTAACACTGGACAAAACTGCAGTCCATGTTGTAGCCTGCTACAGATCCCCCACAATGTCCCAGGACTCCCACTCTGTATTCCTGGGCACTCTGGAAAACATCAAAGTCCAGCCTAATACCCTTATACTGGGAGACTAACTACATCTCCATTAGTTGGAACTACTACTCCTGCTCCAACTCTTTTGCCTAACATATTCTGGAATTCATCAACTCCAGTGCCTTGGACCAACTCATCCTCACCCCCACTAAGGGAAATAACATTCTAGACCTAGTCATTACAAACATGGGGGACTGCTACTCTACTCCTATGATAAACCTCTCCCTGGTTCGATCCAACCACAAGTTAATCACCATTGATATCCAAATCCCACCCCCATCCCCGAAAAAGGAAACCACAGCAAAAAACTTCTCCAAAGCTAAAACTTTGAGCTTCTAAGGACAGATGTGGCAAGCTTCACGTCATCCATAGAAATGAAGAATGGGAGCATGGCTGCTGAATCATACACCAAGGCACTGTATGAGCACCTACACAGTTGCATAGATAGGGCCATACCAAACAGAACCAAGATGCTCTCCTCTTAAAAAAGGAAGTCAATCTGATGGACCCCTGCCATTAACAAACTCTACAACAGAAGGAAAAAACTGTTGTAGAAAAGGGTAAAGTCCAATGACTGGAAAAATTCCCTCAAATCTCAGTAAAAACTGAGATACCTCATCAAATCCACCAAAGCTAGTTACAAAAATAAAATTGCTGCAGATAACTAAGCAACCACAAGGATTTCTTTAGCTATATCAAGAATCTGCATAATAATATGCAGATTTGCTCAGAACTACAGTACAACAGCACCACTTATACTGAACCAACTCACATTGCCAATATCTTGGCAGACAAGTTCAGTGCAAATTTTACTCCCTCCCTCACCCCCTAAGGGGCCCATCCACATATCTGAGGAGTACCAAATCCCTATTATTATGACTGCACAAGTAAAAACCGCACTGACCAAAGCTAAGAACACAGCGTCCATGGGACCAGATAATATACCAGGTCGTATCCTACACAATTTATAAAAATAACTGGCACCACAAATGAGTGCTCTGTTCAACTACAGCCTCATTTCAGACTTTGTTCCCACTGAATGGCATACTGCTAGTCATCCCACTTCACAAAGGGGATGCGTCTACTGCCCCTGGGAACTACTGCCCCATAAGCTTGACGACCCTGATCTGTAAGGCTATGGAATGTATTATTACGGATCTTATAAATAAGGATATAGGGGACTTTCAAACCATAGACCCATTCAGTTTTGGTTTGTGAAAGGCAGATCATGTCTGTGTGATCTGGTAGACTTCTTCGAAGCTGCCACCAGAGCGGTGGATGAAGGCAAGACTGTCCACACAGCCTACCTCAATCTAGACAAAGCCTTTGACACCATCCCACACACTGGAATCATTGATAGGCTCACTAATCTGAACATTTGCAATTACATCACTAGACGAGTTGCAACCTGGCTCACTGAGAGAACCCACACAGTGAAAGTAGCTGACTCCAAATCTGACTACCAGGCAGTTACAAATGGAGTCCCACAAGAATCGGTCCTGGATCCTCTCCTGTTTGGTATCTACTTCTCTGAAGTTCAAGCCAACACCAAGAGACTCTGGTTAACCAAATTCACGGATGACTGCAAACTGGGAGCTATTACTGATTCTCAAGTTGATGTGGACATTCTACAAAAAGACCTCACGGAGATCAATTACTGGTGCCAAAACCACAGCCTTAGGCTAAACGCCAAAAACTGCATAGTCATTCCCTTTGGGAAAAACACTGTGCCCAAAACTACCATACCGAAGGGAACCCACTTAAATCTGAAGGAGTTATAAAGGATCTATGGACATAGGTAGATAGCAACCTCTCCTTCGACAACCACATTGCCACTGTAGTTAGGAAGTCCTATGTGACACATCTCATCACAAAAGGCTTCTCATCCAAGAAAATAAAGTCATCATCTCGCTCTACTCATCCCTCATCAGACTCATTAGAGTATAATGCCCCATTTGGCATGTACCTCCCTAGACACCTCCAACAACTGGAGAGGCCACAGAAATTCCTCACCAAGAGGATCTTAGGACTCAAACACATGCCTTATGCAGATAGACTTAAAAAACAAACTTTACTCAGTCTCATATCGCCTGCTTATAGGCGATCTCTGCTTGACATACAAAGCCATGTCTGACCCAGTTTTGCTAGACATGCTTCATCTGAAAAAATCCCAATCCCTCTGTTCTACTTGCTCCAAAGACCTCAACCTTATCAACACATTAAACAGAACCTGCTAGAGGGATAGGTTTCTAACCCAGAGACTTCCAATACTCTGGAATAAACTCCTCATTCACGTCAAGAAAAGCACCTCACTAGCCCTCTTCAAGAGGAATCTTGAGTGGATGGGAAATAGGAAATTCACCCCAGGGATCACTTCAATTGCACTGCTAGATAGGGTAACAGGGAATCAACGTCTAGTAACCCAGATGACTGGGAACACTATTGGGCTAGGCTTGCAATGGCTCCAGGGCAGTTAGCCTACTACTTACCTATGAACCTATATGTTGCATTGTAATGTGTGTGGAATGCAGTTCAGTGGTGGCTGGTGACTTTAAATCAAGGGGGGCTGCAGGAGACAGCTAAATGGGTGGGGCCAATGAGAAGGGGTGCAGCCAACTAGAAAGGGGAGGAGCTATGCTCAAAACCACAAAAACTGGAACTTTAAACATGCTGCCTTGGGTGCCAAACAGTCATTATGAGAGTACAATCAAGACAGTATTAAGTGTAGGAGAAAAAAAATATTTCAGTGCATTGGTTGCATGACAGCTTACTTAATATCTAGATGGAAACAAAAAAAGGTTGTGAGGCATGAAAAAAAATAAATTACTTTTTAAATACATTACTGGACTGCCAGTCAAAATCAAGTAAAAGAAAAACAAGCAGCACTCAAACCACTTCTCCTTGCACTGCAGTTCTAATTATAATTTATATTCAGCTTTATAAAAGTACAAAGTAACATGCTGAAAGTAGCAATCTCTGTGATACTCCACTTGTAAAAATGTTTCTTATAGGTTCATAAGTAGGTACTAGGCTATCGGCCAAAGGGCCTAAGTAAGCAATAGCCAACAAGGTTCCCTGGCTTACACCACCCAAGGAAGTTATTTTTCTGTGCCCCTATCGAGCAAAGCCACAGAATTGATCCCTGGGGGTGTATTTCCTAATTCCCATCCACTTATCAAGATTTTTCTTGAAGAGTGCTAATGAGGAACTTTGCTTGACATAGATGGGTAGCTTGTTCCAGAGTATGGGAAGTCTCAGGGACAGGAATCTATCCCTCCAGCATATCTTGTTTATTGTGGTGACAAGGTTTAGGTCCATAGGCAGTGTAGCTGTGAGGGAGTGGGATTTCTTTAGGTGTAGCATGTCCAACAGCTCTGGGTTTGACATAGCTTTATATGTTAGGCAGAGATCACCTCGGAGTAGGTGATATGTTAAGGAGTAAAGCTGGAGATTTTTGAAATGGTCAGTGTAGGGCATCTGCTTGAGGCCAGTAATCCTCTTTGCGAGGTACTTGTGTGGCATTTCCAGCTGCTGCAGATGTCTTGTGAGGTACATTCCAAAAGGGGCATTGTACTCTATAATGGGTCTAATGTGTGTCGAGTAGAGGGGAACAATGACCTCTTTTTTTTTCTAGATGAGAACCCTTTTGTGATGAGGTGTGCCACGTAGAAGGATTTCCTGACTACTGTGGCAACATGATTATCAAAGGAGAGACTACTGTCCACCTGTGTCCCCAGGTCTCTTATCACACATTCGGCATTAAGTAGACTGCCGCCTATGTGGTAGTTCATGGGTACAGAGTTTTTACCAAAGGGGATGATGATGCACTTTTTGGCATTGAGCTTGAGGCCATGGCTCTGACAGCAGGCATCTGTCTCAGTGAGGCCCTTCTGTAGGATGTCCACATCATTTGGGGACTCAACTATGGCTGCTAGTTTGCAGTCATCTGCAAACTTCATTAGCCAAAGGCCTTCTGTGTTCAGGACTGAACCCTGTGGTACTCCAGTTGCCACTGGTTTGAAGTCAGATTTGGAGTCTGCAACTTTTACAGTGTGGGTTCTGTCAGTGAGCCATTTGGCAACCCATCTTGTGAAATAGGGATTTATACCTAGTTTAGTGAGTTTAGCTATAATTCCAGAATGGGGGATGGTGTCGAAAGCCTTGGCGAGGTCAAGATAGGCTTTGTGAACCACCTTACCCTCATCTACAGCGTTGGTGACTGCCTCAAAGAAGTCTATCAGGTTCAGGAGGCATGATCTGCCTTTCACAAACCCGAACTTGGTAGGGTCCAGAGTTTGGCGGTTACCTATGCCTTTGTTTATGAGTTCCATGATGATACATTCCATGGCCTTACAGAACAGGCTCATCAGGCTAATAGGGTGATAGTACCCAGGATCAGTGGTGGCTCCCCCTTTGTGGAGTGGGATAACTGTTGCTGTGCACCATTCAGTGGGCACAAAGCCTGATGTGAGACTATGATTGAACATGGTGCTTAGGTGGCGAGCCAGTTCGTTCTGAAGTTCATGTAAAATGCTGCCTGGGATGTTGTCTGGTCCCATGGATGCTGTGTTTTTGGCTTTAGAGAGTGCAGCTTTTACCCGCATAGTTGTGATTACAGGGACTCTGCATTCTTCTTGTATAGTTATGGGCTCTTTAGGGGGTGGGGAGGGGGTAAAGTTAGCACTGAACCTATCTGCCAGGATGTTGGCAATATCAGTTGGTTCTGTAATTTTCTTGCCGTTGTGCTGTAACTCAGAGCAGATCTGGGTGTTGCCATGGAGATTCTTCGCATAGCTAAAGAATGCTTTATGGTTGTCCCTAGAATCAGTGGCAATTTTGTTTTCGTAGCTAGCTTTGGAGGATCTTATAAGCGATCTCGGCTTCTTACTGAGGCTGACCAGCGAACTCCCTCCACTCATGGGATTTTATTCTCTTTGGAAACAGCTTCTTTCTTCTGTTTTAGAGTTTGTTTACCACCAGGTTAGCTTTTTTTTTTTTTTTTTTTGGAGGATAGCGTCTTGGTTCTGTGTGGGATAGCACGATCCATGCACTCATGTAAATGGTTATAGAGTGCATCTATGTAGGATTCAGCAGTCGTAACTGTATTGTCCATCTGCATGGGTGCCATGAAGTTCACTTCTGTCTTAAGAAGCATGAAGTTAGCTTTGGAGAATTTTTTTTACCATAATTTCCTTAATGGGGGGTGAGGGTGGGGGCGGGATGTGGATATCTAGGGTGATTAGCTTATGGTCAGATCTGACCAACGAGGAGTTGACTTCAGTTGTGGAAAACCAGTCACTCTTGTTGGTAATGACTAGGTCTAGGATATTTTTGACCCTGGTGGGGGTGTGCATAAGTTGATCCAGGGCATTGGAATTTATGAATTCCAGAAAGCGTTGAGCGAAGGAGTTGGTACATGAGTAGTTTTCCCAGTTAATGGTGGGGTAGTTGAAATCGCCCATTATTAGAGTGTTTGGTTGAACCCTAATATTTTCCAGGATATCAAGAAAAGTGGGAATCTTGGAGCATGGTGGGGGGATCTGTAGCAAGCTATGATTTGGATTGCAGTTTTGCCCAGAGTTAGTGGCACTTGAATAGCCTCGGATGCATTATACTGAGCAACTAGTCTGGAGTTGTGGATATCCTTAATGAATATGGACACACCTCTGCCTTTGGTGTTCTGGTTCAGGTTAGGTGGCCAAAAGGTGTGGTATGAGTTATAGCCTGGTAATGCAGGGGTGCTCGCTGGACCCTTGAAACAGGTCTCAGTCACTGCACATATATCTATGTTCTCCATTTTAAGGAGTGCCTCAGGGTTGTGCATTTTGAGATTTAGTCTTCCAGCATTGAGTAGCATTACCCTCAGTTTTTGCTTGCCTGTTCCTGTTACGGTGGTGAATTTCTCATTTGAACCTTGCCTAAAAAAGTCACTATAGGGGCACAGCAAGAGCCTTAGCCAGTATCTGGTATCCCAGGGGTAACAGGTGCAGGCCATCGCTGGCAAAGCATCGTGGTCTGTTGACCATGTTGTCCCAGGCAGACAGATACTGGATCCCCTTAGAATGACATCAAATGCTTAACCAATTGTTGAAGTCAATCGTTTTGTCCTTGTACTGCAGTATCATTCTGGGCGATGGCAGGATGCTACTCAGGGCTGGGGTTATACCTGCCTGGGCTACAAGATTGGAGAGCTCTTCCATGTCTCTTTTCATGTAGTCCAGGAAGGTACATCTCAGGTCATTCACACTAACCTGGACAATGACAGAGTCATATTTGTACTTGTTGTTGAGTCACCCGAGTGCGTGGGTTATGTGGCAGATCCTGGCACCTGACAGGCAGCTGACAGTAACCTTCTCCTTGTTTAGCCTGGTGAGTGGGACATCAGTGTGCCTGACTATAGAGTCACCTATGACTAGTGTGTTGGATCCGTTGTTTTGCCTTATGGGCTGTGGTTGAGTGGCACACTGAGTCTGTGGATTATGGGCCATTTGGGTTGTATTAGGGGGGTGGAGGTTGCTTGTGTTTCTGCTTTGGAGGTCTCTGTTGCTTGAGCAGATGATTATTACTGCGAGCCTCCACAAATGTTTTTGTGTTTCTGTCTGTGAGTTTTGGTGGTGTAGGTTTAGTGGGACCATGTCATGAGTTTGGTGTGGTGCAAGTGTTTACCTTCTCCTCTTGACTGTCAAGTTCAGTCTGGGTTGGAGAGAGCTTATCTAGCCAAACTGGAGGTAAAGTGCATCTCTCACAGGTTGTGGTGTTGGGTGGTAGGTGGAGAGGGTTGTCTGTACATTAGACAACTATTACATTGCCCCAAGATGCCCAGATTCATCAGATAGACAGGAGAGAACACTGAGAGATGACCCTTGGACATACCTGGATAAAAAACTACTTTCCTCATAAACAAGTGAGGAAAGTGAGTATAAGAGCCGTTTTTCTCTAAGCAAGTTAGGAAAGTAAGTACAAGAACGGTTTTCCTCTAGGCAAAAAAGACCTGCTGCCCGACAACAACTATCTACTTGTTTCATTGGGAAAACATGATCAAAGTAAAAAATGAACAGCAACCAAGAAACAAGCTCAAGATAAATTGCTTAAAGGATTACTGCACAGGTTATGGACCACACATGATAGATTGGCGTTCTGTTTAGTTTACAGGTAAAACCTGCAAAAATGACTGCAAGTCTCCAACAAATGTAATGAGCTTCTGAAAATACTGTAATCCTGTCCTTTATTACAAACACTGTCATATGCATTTCAGTACCCAAGGCTTATATGTTATCTAGTTATGTAACTATTCTCTGCATGGCAACAACAAAAAGGCTTTTCAGTGTTGGCAATTCTTTAACAATATGCTTATTAAAGCTTACTTGCATCTTAGTCTCAGATGAGCTTATCTGATGTTCATGAAGCATTGCTACTTAAACATAGAGTAACGGGCACTTTCTGAATAATAATAAGCATAAATCAACAGTATAAAAATATGACAGAAAACTAGAACATTCTGCAAAATCAAACATGGACAGATGAAAAGCCACTGTAGTACTTGTGTCTACCTTGGATGGGGGGATACTCTGTACACTTACACTGCATAACTGCTCCTTGCCTTGCTTGAACACAGTCCAAAGTCAGTACATGGGGGAGTGGGGTGCAACAAGTATGTCACAACTTGAAATGTCTCTGGCTGACTGTGAGGGCCCTGACACATTTGTCATACCTCTCAACCTCAGAGCAAGAATTCTTGACAAAGTCATACATAGAAGTGGGACAAAGGCACAAAAATAAGGACAATATTTAAATATTGCACTTATAAACTTTCTAATAGAATAGTAAATATTGCATTAGTATGAATTTTCTGAAGGGTATGAAATCAAACTCAAATGTATGTCATTATTTTCTATCTTCAATCTTTAATGATTTGCCACTAATTTGCCAGAAAACCACAATTTTATGAAAAATGGACCAAAAATGTGTTGCAAAAATATAGAATAGTCACATAATAGCAACAGCTCCTCATGGTCCTGCAGTGGTGCTAGCAGCAGAGAAACAAAAAGAGAGACTACTTCCAAGATTTAAGTATATTTTACTGCTATTACCTGTGCAATCGTCTTTCTTCGCCGAAAAGCAAGTTTAATCTGCTCTTTTGCCTGTTTTAAGCTTGTTTTTGTGATTTCCATTACCTGCACTTTTAAAAGTTTGATTGTTTGAATTTAACTGTTGAGGCTGCTCACTCAAGTGCGCTAGCCTGTGTTAAGATTTTACTGTACATTTTTTGCTGTTTGTTCTGTTAAAAAAGAAAAAAAAAAAAAAAAATCTTTGTTTCCCGCCTTTCCTGACCTAGAATAGTCCCTAATACAGGCATTGCTGTATTCTGAACTTTAGAATAGTTCCTGTGTTGCCCATTTCCTTACTTGGATAGAAGGAAGATTCTTTGTTCACCAGTGGGAGTGGGGAGCTTTGAGCAGCCTATCTGTCCCTGGAGGAGTGATCTCAGCACAAGAATCTTATAGTTTATTGGCCGTTTTGGGCCAATTTCTAACTCTTAAGTTCCCTGTATAAAAACCCGCTTTGGCGTGATTTTGCGCATAGCGCAGCATCGGCGCTTAACCGGGCTTAAACCATTCTCGGCTCCACAAAGTCTGCTCTTCACTTTTTCACTTAGATCTGCTCTATCTCTCAAGTAAAGACCCTATTCTCAATCTATAACCCAGCAGTTCTGGAGCATTTCTCCCCGGGCCTCCGCTGAAGAAAGGATCTGTGGAACCTAGTTGGACTTTCCCAGTCAACAAATGTAAAATAAAAAAAAAAATAAAATAAAATAAATAAAAACCTGCTCTTACAAGCAATTATACAAGTTAGCACTAATAAACTAATAGCACTACCCCCTCATATACTCCCTTGGAGTACTCGTTCCCTATTGGTCCTTTTTGTCAGCCATAAAGGAATTACTTATACTATACCGGCATGTCCAAAGGTCAGTTGCTAGTTTCCTCTCCAGTCCAGCTGGTGAATCTGGGAATCCTGAGCCAATATTACAACTGCCTCATGTGCACAGAAAACCCTCTCCTCCTCCCAACAAGTACTAATATATGCGAGAGATGCAACCATATAGCCAAACTGGAGGCTAAGCTCTCTCAACGCAGTACTGGCGCAGCCAGTCAGGAGAAGAAGGGAGCCATACACACCACAATTCCAGTCGCACATAGACCTACCACATCATCAAACCAAACACATAAACACACTAAAACATACTCGGAGGCTCTAAATACAAATCTGCCTAAGCAGCAGAGACCTCCAAAGCAGACATCCAAGCAACCTCTACCAAAAAAACAAAACAAGTGAAACACATACTTCACAAAATCAGTGTGCCAAACAGTCATAGCCCTTACGGCCAAACAACACACCTGATACACTTGTAATAGGTGACTCTATTGTCAGACACAGTGACGTCCCACTCACCAGGCTGAACAAGTAGAAGGTCATGGTGAGCTGCCGGTTGGGTGCCATGATCCGCCACATAACACAAGCACTCAGGTCACTCCAAAGCAAGTACAAATATGACTCCGTCATTGTCAATGCTGGTGTGAATGACCTGAGCCGTACCTCCCTGGACTACATGAATAGACATAGAGGAGCTCTCAGATCATGTAGCCCAGACAGGTATGACCCTGACCTTGAGTAGCATCTTACCCTCACCAAAAATGATGCCACAGTATAAAGAAAAAATGATCAATTTTAACAATTTGCTAAAGTTCTGGTGTCATTCAAAGGGGATCCAGTGTCTGTCAGCCTGGGATGACATGCTCGACAAGCCACGTTGCTTCGCTAGGGACGGCTTGCACCTGTCACCTCTGGGCTTTCGGATACTGGCAAAGGCTCTTGCCACCCCCATAGTGCCTTTTTTAGGCAAGGCTCAAAAGACAAACCCACCTCCATAGACATCACAAGGAAAAATAAACTAAGGGTAATGCTACTCAACGCCAGAAGTCTAAACCTCAAAATGCAAGCACTCGAAGCTCTCCTCAGCATGGAGAATATCGATGTTTGTGCAGTAACAGAGACCTGCTTCAAGGCTCCCAAGAGCACCCCAGCACTACCAGGTTATACCTCATACTATGCTTTTCGGCCCCAAAACTCGGACCAAACCACAAAAGGAGGGGGAGTATCCATATTCATCAAGGATACCCACACCTCCAGGTTAGTGGCACTGCATGAAGCATCAGAAACCATCCATGTGCAGCTAACAGTGGGCAAAACTGCCTTTCAGTTTGTAGCCAGCTACAGACCACCATCCCAGACTCTGGAACCTCACATGGCTTTCCTGAGAACATTGGAGAATATGAAGGTCTCTCCAAATACCTTTATATTGGGTGACTTCAACTACCCAAACATAGACTGGGAGCACTACTCAAGCCCCAACAACCTAGCCCAGAGGTTTCTAGAATTTATAAACTCAAATGCTATGGAACAGCTGGTCACCATGCCCACAAGAGGGGAAAACATACTGGACCTGATCATCACAAACATGGGGACTCTATGCTCTGCACCAGAGGTACACCCATCATTGGTAAGATCAGACCACAAATTAATCTCTCTGGACATCCACACCCCGACCGCACCACCACCCCAGAAAACCACAGTAAAAAACTTCTCCAAAGCTAATTTCACACTTCTCAAAACTGAGGTGAATTCACTCAAAGCCCCCGGGCCAGTGGAAACTACGGCCCAAACTGCAGAATCCTTTATAAATGCATTCTATGGACATCTTCAGGAATGCATGGATCATGCAATCCCAAATAAAACCAAAACCCAATCCTCCAAAGGCAGGTGTCCTTGGCTGGTGGATCCCTGCCATAAATAAGCTATACAACAAAAGGAGGAAGCTACTGCAGGATAGAGCAAAATCCCTCAATAAGAAAGCATCACTGATCAGTACTAGCAAAAAACTACGGTCCCTCATAAAATCATCCAAGGCCAGCTTAGAGAGAAAAATTGCACAAGACACTAAAGATAACCACACAGCCTTCTTTAGTTATGTTAGGAACCTGGGTGGCAACTCTCAGATATATTCGGAGTTAGTCTAAAATGACAAAAAATACACTGAACCCACAGACATTGCCAACATCCTGGTGGATAAGTTCAGTGCAAACTCCCCCCCCCCCAATGAGCAAATATCTATCCCAGCAGAGAGATGTCTCCCTGTCATCTCAGATGCTCAGGTGAGAGCTGCCCTCTCCAAAGGAAAAAACACAGCATCAATGGGACCGGACGGTGTCCCAGGCTGCGTCTTACATGAGCTCCAAGAAGAGCTAGAACCTCATATTAGGTTACTGTTCAATCTCAGCCTTACTACAGGATATGTACCCAAGCAATGGCGTACAGCAACAGTGTTCCCACTCCACAAAGGTGGTGCCTCAACAGACCCTGGAAACTATTGACCCATAAGCTTGACTAGCCTGGTCTGCAAAGCAATGGAGCGGATCATCATGGAACTCATAAACAAAGACATTGGGGAACTACAGATGCTAGATCCTACACAATTTGGCTTTGTTAAGGGCAGATCCTGCTTCTTGAACCTGGTCAACTTCTTCAAAACAGTCACCAAGGCCATAGATGAAGGGAAGGTAGTCCACACAGCCTACCTGGACCTCGCAAAAGCCTTCAACACCATACCCCACTCTGGCATCATAGATAAGTTCTCCAGTCTAAATATCAACCCCTATGTCATAAGATGGGTTGCAAACTGGTTCAAGGACAGAACCCACATGGTCAGAATTGTGGGAGCCATGTCAGACTCTAGACCTGTTACAAGTTGCGTCCCACAGGGCTCAGTCCTGGGACCGCTCTTGTTCAGTATACATTTTTCTGAGGTACAAGCCAACATGGGAGGACTATGGCTGACCAAGTTCGCAGACTACTGCAAACTGGGAGCCATAATAGACTCTCCAGCTGACACAGGCATCCTCCAGAAGGGTCTCACAGAGACGGACAACTGGTGCCAAAGCCATGGCCTAAAACTAAATGCCAAGAAGTGTATAGTCATCCCCTTTGGGAAAAACAAAGTGCCCATACATTACCACATAGGTGGCACTCCATTAAGTACGGAGGAAGTAATTAGGGACCTAGGAACCCAAGTTGATAGTAATCTCTCCTTTGACAACCACTTTGCCAAAGTGGTTAGAAAGACCTTCTATATAGCCCACCTTATCATGAAAGGATTCACATCTAGATCAAGGGAGGTCATTGTGCCCCTTTACTCATCAGGCCCATAATTGAATACAATGCCCCATTTGGGATGTACCTTACCCGACACCTGCAGCAACTGGAAAGACCACAAAAGTACCTCACCAAGAGGATCAAGGGTCTCAAACAGATGACCTATGCTGCCAGGTTAAAGAAACTCCAGCTCTACTCAGTTGCATACCGCCTGCTTAGAGGTGATCTGTGCCTGACGTATAAAGCCATGTCCAACCCAGAATTAATGTGCTCCACCTCAAAAAATTCAAATCCATTAGAGCTACGTGCTCAAGGGACTTGAATCTCAACACAGAAATTAATAGGACATGCTGGAGAGACATATTTGTGACCCAGAGGCTCCCAGCACTCTGGAACAGAATCCCAGTCCATATCAGGCAGAGCCTCTCGCTGACTCTCTTCAAGAGAAATCTTGATGAGTGGATGGAAGATCGTAGGTTCACCACGGGGATCACGTCTGTGTTACTACCAGACAGAGGCACAGTAAACTAACCTAAAAAGGGCACAGAAAAAAAACATTTTTAAGGGGTGGCGAAAGCCAAACACACTCTGGCTAGGCTGATAAATGCCCTAGGGCATATAGCCTAGTATCAACCTATGAACCTAATACAGCTGGGAACATGTCAAAGAAAGGACACTTTTTAATATTAGTACTGTTAACTTGAGCAGCTGACAAAATAAATGAATCTACATGCATTTCTGAAATAAAAGTAATCTATAACTCTGATTATTACAGTTATTTATTAATTGTAAACCCTTAACATTTTCTTCCAACATTGCCATTTTGGAGGAATTATTAGAAGGAGAGCAACATTGTGAGCCAAAACCGGGAACAGTTGAGAGGTTTGGATATGTCTAATTCTATAAAGCAATTTATTTGCATGTACCTCTCAACCTGTTAATGCAGAAAATCTGGACAAGGACAAATATATTGGGGGAACATACAAACAGTACTAAACATTGCTCTTGTATAAACTTAGGTCTTGCTTTAGCATGCATTTTTCTGAAGGCTATGAAGTCTGAAACTCAAGGTCTGTCATTATTTAGTGACTTAATTCCTAAATGATTTGCCAAAAAAACACACAAATTTTATGAGGAACAAATCAAAAATAAGAAGCAAAAATCTGTTCATTCTGAAAATCTGGACAGCTGAGAGATCTAGTTTAGCCGGGGCTGTGTCTGAGTTTGCCGCCCTTCCTCCTCACAAAATCATGGTCTAATGCATCTCCCCCCTGCAGCCATTCCAATGTCCCATTACTTGGCTATTTTGCCCCATTTACCATAAACACTGTAATGTGCATACTGCTTTACTTCTACGATGATTTGAATTTCATTTGAAAGTTTTATTTTGCATTTTACAGTACAAACACTAAAACATCTGCTGAACAATGCAATGCAGTCTCATAATGAAAATAGACTTAGCATTAAAACTTCTCTGCCCTTGAAACTCACATTCTTTGAAACAGCATTAAAATCCACATTCAAAGAAAATGCATTTGGATAGTATAAAGATTAACTTTGGGCTGTTTTCAAATGATAGGCCCCTTGCACACAAGACGCACACAAGACATACATGTGTCGTGTGATACACCTTCCTGATTGTATTAAATTATATTCCTTGTATAATACAGTACAGTTGTTAGAGGGTATTTTAAATTTATTGTTTTGAACATTTTTCCAGTACACAATGAAACAAAATACATGCACCAATAATGAAAAAACTGCCCAACTGAGAACATTTCCATCATAAAAGTCTACTCAAACTTCTACAATCTACCAGTATCTGTAAATATGCACAATCTCTGCAGAAGTAAGTCATCTAAATTCCACATTAAAGAGATCTGTAACTAATGAAGAGGTTGCTGCAAGCAAACAACTTTATATTTCATTGTTTCATCTACAAATAAAGTGTCTCTATCTTCTTTGCCAAAGAGGACATTCTCAGTACGGCAGCATCTACCCCCAGTGGGAGTAGAACCCACAGCATTCTGCATCAAAAGCAAGTACCTCTGGTGCTATTAACAATGCAAGCAGACTCAGCATAAGCAGCACTAAACTTCTCTTCCCCTGCAGCTCTCAGATCCTTTTAAAATCTACTCGACACTCAACTGTATCTCAACTTCAAAGCACAAGAGATATGGAAAAAGCCAAAATTCATTGGGGGGGGGGGTGCAAAAGCCCAAGAAACAGGGACACATTTTAAACATTGCTTGTATAATCTTGGAAAGTTGCTAATACAAAATGCTGTGTTACCACCATACATTTCACTGCCAAGTCTTAAACCCAGGACCCTGTGCAAAACAGTCAGAGTAACATACCACTATGCCAAATCAGCTGTTTTATGAAAGAGAGAAAGACTGAAACTTAAATAGCTACAATTTAGTGAATTCAGTTCTCACCACAGCTGTCAACCTCTTAGCACAAAACACCTGGACAAAGCCAGTAATGGGGGAATACAGCCCTCAAACATATTCATTGAATTCAGTTCTCACCATAGCTCTCAACCTTAACACACAAAATCTGGAATAAGCCAATAATAGGGGAATACAGTCCCAAATATAGGGACAAAATTCAAATTTTCATCTTATAAACTTAGAAAATTGCTAGAATAAAAAGTTTTGTGTTACAATGTGCTTTCTGAAGAATATGAAGTCTGAAATTCAAATGCCTGGCAATTTTATTTAACATTTGTTAACCAGGATAGTCTGACTTGGAACAAAAGCCAATTTTCAGGAGAGGCCCAGGGAGAAATACTGCCGACACGTGTCTTTTTAACATGGGAGGACACCAGAGCAAACCCACACACAAACACAGGGAGGACATGCAGACTCCACACAGAAGGAACCCCGGCCAAGAATCAAACCAGAGAACCTCTAGATGTGAGGCAACAATGCTACTACCAACTATTTAAGGAATTAAAAAGTCAGAAACCACAGATTTTATGAGGAATAGAACAGAACAAAATATGAGGCAAACATCTGCAAAAGTTTCACAAATGGTGGTGGGTAGTGAATTCAGGGTCTTGTTACCTGCACCCAGGGTACAGGGGTTCAAGCCTGAGGTATTCTCTAACCAGCAGGTATCCTGAGTTCTCTCTATAGCCACCAGTACATGTAAACACACACACACACACACACACACACACACACACACACACACACACACACACACACACTTCATTCTGTACCTGCATACACACACGCGCGCACACACACACACACACACACACACACACACACTTCATTCTGTACCTGCAATCACACACACACACACTTCATTCTGTACCTGCAATCATACACACACACACACTTCATTCTGTACCTGCAATCACACACACACACACACACACACACACCATTATGTACCTGCAATCATGCACACACACTTCATTCTGTACCTGCAATCATGCACACACACTTCATTTTATACCTGCAATCCATACTGCAAAGCTGTTTCATTCTGTGCCTGCAATCCATCCTGCAAAGCTGCTTCATTCTGTACCTGCACTCCATCCCACAAAGCTGCTTCATTCTGTACCTGCAAAAATAATTCAAAGCTGGCTTGTAAAGTAATCCAAAGCTGCTCATCTGCATTCGTACCAAAATGCACACTTTCAGTTTCCTGGTTCCTGTTTGCGAACGTTCCAAGACTGCTGACCTTGCAGTGCGATCCCCTTCCAGTCTATGCGGTTAGCACCGCATAGACTTCTGGGGTATCGGCAGTGTGATGCCTTCTTCCTGAATCCAGACTGGTAAGACAGCAGTCCAGATTCACTTTCATTCACTTTCTATGCAAGGTTAGAAGGATTGTACTATTGTGGTTCACAGCTGAGGGGGCTGCAGTCCGATATCATGAGCTGCCACTGGTGTAGTTATAAAATGGGTTGGAGGAAGATTGTTGAAAAGAGGAAGTGATGGAATTAAGTGTGAAATTCTTAGTTTGGGAGTGGTTACGGCAGGAAGTGAAGTATGAGTGGCTGTGCTGGAAGGAAGGGAAATGACTGGAGAGGATAAAAGTAATTGAAGTAGGAGTGGGTGGGTGGGAATGGGGTAGGGGAGCAAAGTGAGCCCGAGCAAACAGTGTATTTACAACAAAAGTTATGAACATGGAAGATTATAAGCTGATTATGGCTAGATTATGTGTTTGAGACATGATGTCAAGAAATTCTCTTAGAGATCGAAGCTTGCAAGGTGAATCTTGGCAACCATGTTGAGAATGTACATTATTTATCTAGGAACAGAGATCCCATCATAATTCATTATAGTGCATGAAGATTTACCTGATCCATGTATTACAAGTTATTGAAAAAAATGCAAAGTATTAAGTTTGCTTTGAAAGTTGATAAAGTCATTCGGTGGCAATGTCAAACAGATAGCTGGAGGCATCCTTATATTATTTCCTGTAGAAGGTTTAACCAGATGTTTTGCAACCATTTGTAAGTCACTTAGTTTTAGAAATATTAAGCACATATGGAAATATTGTTTACTTTCATAATTGCTAACAGCTAGCAATATCTCAACTATAATGTGATATAAATGGGCATTGACAATGCATTTTCCCATTTCTCACCATGGCATTTCATGCCATAGCCTTCAACAACATGTTTGGCTCTCAGCTATGAAAATATGAACATAAATATGAAAATATAAACAAGTGACAGATTTGATGAATTTCTCTACTGCAGGATATCCTAGATTAACAATCTTGGTGTCATTTTGTTAATAACTATTTGCACTTTCCAATACTTCCTTTTATTGGCTGACAAGTCATTTGGTTAATGAAGCCAGACCCAAAAAAGGTCTGGACACCATAAGGAACTAGGGGTGTGAAGTGGAAGCATACAAAAATGGAGTTCCAGGCATGAGTGAATTAACAGCATATGG
Source organism: Protopterus annectens (assembly GCF_019279795.1). Lineage (NCBI taxonomy): Eukaryota > Metazoa > Chordata > Ceratodontiformes > Protopteridae > Protopterus > Protopterus annectens. The sequence goes on from NC_056748.1 coordinate 569,629,685, forward strand.
GGGCACTTAATTATTAAGAACCCTTGTAAGCATTGTTGAGGTTGGGTCTCTCACTAGAGTAATACTGGACCAGAGTGTCTTAACTAATACTGGATTGCAATTACAGCTCTCCATGCACTACAATAATTTCATCGAATCCTCATAATAGGCTAGCCAGATAAAGAATAGGCTGAGTTATGGGATGTAGACATGGAAAAGAATATAAAAGTATGGGTTAAATGGATAAAAAAAACAGAAATTAACAGTAGAAAGCAGGTTAGAAGTTGAATCTACAGAAGTGATGGTAAGCAAAGAAATAAAACAAAAGAAAAATAATTTAGAGCTTGACAATTTAGCACCCATTCCAAAGTAAAGCATTCTGATCTGGTAGTTCAATATTTCTTAAGATATATATGGACAGCTAGGCTATCAAGAAAGCAGGCCTGTATCAGTCTAGCATGATAATGGCCTTTGATACAATTACAAATCCACTTAACTACCAGCCTATAACCATACACGCACAAGACGCCCACCTATGCTATGAGCAACCCAAGATTAGCCAAAAAACTGGTAAGCCTGCAGGTCAACCAGGGAAGCCAGGAGTTGCATGCTTGATAAATAAAATAAATACCAAAAAAAAAAAAAGAAAAAAAACATGCAAAGCTAAAGATTTTAACAAAACAAAACAAGTGCTTTCATGCCTATAAAGCTTTTTCATGTTATATAAAGCCATTAAAAGACAAAATACTTAAATGTTCTAACCTCACAGAGATTGTAATCACATGCTCTGTTTATTAACTAATGCCTTCTCTCATTCAGTAAAGGCTTATGGCTGTAATAGTCATTTAAATCAGGTTTTGTAATCATATTAAATGCTGTAATAACAATCGTATTCAAACTCTTCTGCAATATTTTTAATATTGCCACCTCTTAAGCTCATATCAACAACCTGTAGAATAAAAACTTGAAATTATGTGCAACACGCCTTCCTGAATAGCTCATCTTGCTACAGCATTATCAGAATTCTGTTTCTACCATTGTATAAATGTGTATATATTCTCTGCATAAAATATCCATTTGTCATTCTCACATAGAACCCTGGGCATTCCATACGTATTGTTGAACAGACATACACCTTTAGAATGATGTAAAAAAGACTTCCAGCCTGCAGTTTTGTTGGGTTTAATTTTTAATTAACGTAGTACTGCAGTCGGAGTGAGTTGTTGTTGCTTGTATGCTGTGGTGACTGGCAGCTACTTATTTCCTGGGGGGGTAATAGAATGAGCCTATCTGCTGTTGTATTATTCCATAGTGAGGACTAGGAAGAGAACAACAGTGTCTAGTTGCAAGAGGTCAGCAGACTCTTTCTGGTACATGAAATGGAGGATAGGTGTACAAGTGCTAAGTCAGTGTTGGTGAACCTGTGATATGCCACAACATTTTGGGTGGGCCCACCAAAGTTTACCAACACTCGAGTTTCCAAAGAAACTGAATGAGCAAAAATACAAGAAATATATTACCCTGCATTTGTCTATTAAAACTCAGCAATAAAAAAAGTAATTAGTTGATGTTAATCAAATCAAACGCAGCGTACTCTATATATATTTTTTCAGTTCAATCCAAAATTACTATTAAAAGTAGGGTAATGTTTGGTGCATTATCTAAAGCCCAATTATCAGTGCACATATTGTATTCTCTACTGTAAGTCATTGATTTTACTTTTACTTTTAGAATACATAGCAGCACACGACTGGACTGTATTTTAAATAAATGAATATGTAAAGAATTGTTTCTCTTTTGTTCGTGGGGGGGGGGGGGCATGCCAGCAGAGTCAAGATAGGCATTTTCCAAATGTTTTTCACACCGGGCCCAAAAGGTTCACCATCACTGTGCTAAGTCATGCAAGCAGAGTTTCAGCAGCAAGCATGCTTATAAGAAAGAAAGAAAACAGCGTCTGAGTCTCTGCGTCTGGAGTGAAGTTGTAGCCATCTCCCTTACTCAGTACAACAGAGGGGCCATCCTGAATAGTCATCAAGTTTTCTTCCATCAAGAAGTAGTACCTTAACACCACCTACTGACCCCATCACCCCAATAAAGTGTAGGAACCATAACCAAGACCAAGCCAGAACAGGTAATGGTCCATATTTCTCTGGAAGAGGCAAACTTATGTTAACAAAAAAAAGTGAAGTAGTTTTAATTCAGTTAGTTTATCCACTTGCTATGTCTCTCTTGACTGTTTTGTTCTTTAACTCATAATATTGTTATGAGTTAAAAAACAAGACAAGACAGGAATTTAACAAAGACATATTGATTACTCAGCTCTCATATCTTAGCCAGAACCTGACTAATGCATCAAACAGTTCAAAAATATCAGCTTACTGTAAGTATAGTTAAGATATTTCAAGCACATAGTTGTCCATCACAGTGAAAGTTCAGAACAAAGAGAAACAGGGTTCACTTCCCTCCTTGGAGTCTGCCAGTCTGTTGCCTACTTCAAAGAATACCCAATATCCTCATCCCTCTGGAACATGCCATGAAGAGGCTGGCTGAAAATGTGAGATAGCCAAGACACGTTAGTGTATTTGCAATTATTTGTGTTGCGCCACACCCTGGAAAGGAACAATGACTGTAAAACATTCTAATTTGAGTGAGTGCACAAAAGATTTTGTCTCTGAGAAAAGTGTCAGTTCTAAATTTGCCAGAACAGGAAAAGAGATGTGATTCACAAATGAGTAATTTAGGCATGTGTGTTGCTGAACTGATTTTTATAAGCCAAGTCTACCAACATGCAACAATAAGGTTTTGGTAGCATCAGTGAATGTCTATATATAAACAGAATAATTTTAAGTATGAAAGCAAATGAACTACGGCAGTTTTACAACAAAATATGTTATTGCCAAGACCGACATTCTCTAGTCATCCTTTATATAACTTGCTCTACAGAGAAAGTCTCACTACAAACACTTTACTTAATTTTTGTTTTACCAAATTCAGTACACACAGCTTAACATTTAAATCTGATATTTTGCCAACAATACACTTAAAGTAACTTAAAACAGAAATAAAATTAAAGAATTCCTTCCTTTACTAGTGCGATTTGTTGAACAATGTACTACCACATTGAGTATCTTCAGTATTTTGCAGTTAGCTGTGCACGGCTGTTAAGTGCATTTCTGATAATTTTTGTGTTTACATAAAATGGTAGACCACCTCTTTTGTTTTTGACTATTTAAATTAATTTTTCTTGTGTTTGATTAGTTTGTTTTCAAACAAACATCCTAGACCTGTTCCCAGAAGCATCACTATCACAAACAATACATTTTTTACCCTGCTGCCTCAAGTTTACATGCAAGAGCATAGTTTTCCCTAACTTCACTTACCAATAAATAGTCTACAAAGGTGCATGGGATGAATAAAGTGGCAAGTCTGCCAGTGGTACCCAACTCATTTCACCGAATGTTTGTTGCTAGCAAAGCACCTGCAGATGCACAAGAAATGGCATATGTGAACTATAAGAAACATCATTAGTTGAACCAAGAGTGTTGCAATGCAAACGTGGTCAGGATGACTGTTTAAGGATGGCACTAGGAGCATTCATGATGTCTAAACCAAAGAGGTTTCTTTCAAGCATTCGCACAGGAAATCATCTCACACTAAGTTTTCATTTTTAAGCATGGGTAGAGTTTGACATACATGTGCCAGCTAAGTACTACATGGCTTGTGTGTCTATCTTGTCTGAATAATGTTTCATTTACACATTTTATGAAGACTGCCCAATACAGTCACAACTATTGATAATGATGGTAACAGACTAAACCAGCATTGTATTGGAGGACACAACAAGCCACACAGGCTGACATGGTCCATCTTGAAGAAACAGTTTGAAAACTTAGAGGCATACCTGATGCCTCCTCATCCCTAGGAGAAACAATGCAATATGACCCTAATCGCACTAACAGGATATTCCTTGCATTTACTATGCTATACCATCAGTGTGTTGCAAAGATAAACTGTACAGATGGACACTTCATGTAGACATGGAAAGGACAGCACTTTGAAGGCTGGTGATACACAGCAGCACACACATTGCATGGCACATGTAGCATAGAAATGTATATTTGGTCACTGTGGCTACTGGATAAGTAATCATGACATGTGAAAGAGACAGTCCATCTCTCACTCAGTGCCGGTTTACCTCAACAGGTAGCACATAAGTTGCTATAAATGTACACTTTGTTTTGTCAAATACAGACAGTTTTTAGTTTGGAATAATGTAGTGTGGTAGCGGATGAAAATGTAAGCAGACTTCATTAATAACATGGCACATTACAGTTTTCATTATTTATTATTGGTATCATAATGGAATTTCTGAAGTTTGTAAAGTGCTTTTAGCAGAACTGAGTCCTCAATACTGGCACCTGTGGGGGAAGGTCATTGAGAAGATAACAGATATACACACTTATTTAATATTTGTTTACTGGGAAAGTCTGACTTGAAATGAGCCAATTTTCAACGGAGGCCTGGGGAGAAATGCTCCAGACACATGTTTTTGTAACACGGGAGGAAACCAGAGCAGAAACCCACACAAACTCAGGGAAGACATGCAGACTCCACACAGAAGGAACCCCAGCCGAGAATTGAACCAGAGAACCTCTTGCTGTGAGGTGACAATGTTAACTGCTGCACCACTGTGCCATCCACACAGTATTTCTAGATGCAGCTCTCTACATCAAGTGCAATTTCCCTTAAGAACACACAGAGACCACAGTCAGTCTGGGGCTGGTTTATCCCTTTTTCTCCAGATCCCCAGTAAGACTCCCCACTGGCACAGCTATAGAGTTGAGTTCTCAGCTGAGTGATCAAGCCAAGACCTCCAACATCCTCTCTGTCCAGTCAGTGCTTCATGTCCCTGCCCAAATAGCTGACACCCACACACTCTGAGGTTTGATTTACATGCACACACCCAGGAAAGGCTGGCACAGGTTTACTAACTATGCCCTGTTATGCCCAGACTATAAGGTAGTTATCACTAACACCAGTCACTCCTTATCAGCTACTTTAGAACCCTCAACAGAGGTTGCCTAATTTTACTGTGTGATATTAATGCTAATACAAATGGTAGGTTGACCAAGAGCAAGGCTATTAGGAGTGGCCCACACAGTGTCACCAAATAAATATGCAAGCACTCTCAAAACTTAAATATCTCTACACAGATCAGCCACAATATATTTAATAATAAATAGAAGACAATTCTAAATATATATATATATATATATATCTATATATATATATATATATATATATATATATATCTATATATATTATATTTAGAGTAACACCAGAGTTAAAAACCACAGGAAATATTTAAAATAACATTGCAGTACAGGCTCACATAAATAAAGAAAAACATCTAAACTAAGCTTTTCTATATTCATGACTGTATCTGAGAGAGTTACTGTACCCTAATAACTTACTTAGAGCAAGGCACATGTGTGGTGAATGGGTCTTATTGTCAGGTCAAAGACAGAATACAGGATGCTCTGTCTAAGACTTTTCAAAATAATACCTAAAATATTACTGCTGGGATAGCTTTCAGAATGACATCATTTCTGGTCATCTGACTTCTAGTTCCAAGTTAAAACCCCACTGCTAGAAGTTGGCATTATTTAGAATCTACCTGTAAAAATACCCAGAAAAGGGCTTTTGCTCAGATCTTTGGCAAGTGCTAGAAATCATACTACAATTACATTCCTTCATGCTTCCAAAGTAGCAATTAGTTCACCCCAAAGACAATACAGAAAGCTTCCTAGTACAGACTTTCTCTAGCTGCATTGAAATATCTTCATGGCCTAGCCTATAAAATAATTTAATTTCAAATATTAAGTTTGCTGTACTAAGATTAACCCTTCAATTTCCTCTGGTAAAACAGATACATTTAAGCAATTACAACAGTGCATGTATATTTATGTTCTCTTCCAGTAGGGCACATTGTGGTTACATTTTAAACAAAAGCACTTTATATCTGTACAAAACAGTTTGATATACACATGACATACAGTTCTAATACATTTGCAACATAAGCATCTGATATGGCATACAGTTCCAATACATTTGTAACATCGGCATCTGTGTAAATTAGTTTGATATTAAATGATAATTATTTACATTAAATTATTTACAAAATTCCAGCTAGCTGTGCCGACAGTACCTCCTTTTCTCACAATGACCTCTGCCAAATACCACTCATCTTTTTAGGGAAAACTACCAGAGATTATACTGGACATGGTCAGTATGGTCAAGGTATGCTTGTGTGACAAGATGGCCATTATAAAATTAAGTAAAACATTTGTACAGAGTGGCCAGCAAAACTGCAGCCTTTTGCCTTATTTCCCACAGCTATACAATGTTTGCAGCTGTGACCCCTGAACGTTATGTGGGCTATGCATTTTATTGTTAGCTCATATACATCCATATTTTCCCAAACTATGCAGCATCACATAAGGTGTAATGCACATACTAAGTCTGAGGGATGCAAGCTAGCATACTATGCAACTACAGACCACATTCATGATTCATCGTGTCATATTTATAAATCACATTGTTATATACTATGAAATTCAAGAGATATAGACATAATCCTTTATGTTCACATTCTGATTGAGAACTGTTAACCTGAAAGGTACAGGCTGCATTTGGTGTGGAATTCCAGGGACATCACATTTAGTATACTGTTGGCCCTACTTTTGACATTTGGAGTTGCATGCTTAAAATTCATTGCAATCTCTAACTTTTCTTAAAAACAGTTAGTGCAAGATCTGTTATCCCTGTTCACATTTAAAAAATCTCTTCAAGCCCCAACGAGTCAATGAAGTTCTATCATCAAACATCTATATTATTGGCTTAAGATTTAATGGTGGTACAGCAGTCATTGAATTTAAAATGTAACATCTATATACAGCCCTGCTAAATGTGCCATTAATGTTTATATTAAAATCCTACAACATAATTTTGACAAAAATTTAATCTGAAAAAACACACTCACTTACAGACCAGCACAATATTTTTCAAAGTAGTGTACAGTTTTAACTGGCAAATTATCTCAATTTAATCGCACTTTCAAATTAGCATATGCTATACCTGCAGTCATTATTTCTGTAAATGACAAATAGTAGTTTTACCTGCTCATTGCATAGCCAAGTATCTTCAGTACAAAGCAATTAATACAACTTAAGGTACTGTATAAACGAAAGGCAAAGCTGTTGAGTTAGAAAAAGAAACTACCAACTACTCTGATATAGCAGTTCCTTCCCACCTTCTTCTGTGTTGTATAGTCAAAAATATGGACTTCTATCATCTATAATCTTCATCAGAATGCTTAAAATTGACACATTGTCAACATGCTCATACGTTCGTAGGTATGTATTAGGCTAGCTACCCTTGTGAGCCATTTTGAGCATAACCAGTTTTCCTCAAAGGCGAGAATCAAACCACATACCTTGTGTCTGTGAGGCAAACACCTTAAACATTATGCCAAACCCAATCCCCAAAAATAAAGACTTTGTTGCCAAAACCCAAAACTGAACCAGGAACCTTTAGATTTTTAGTCCAACACTTTCCCAATTGAGCTATTTTGACACTTTTTCTGTAACAGCAATCTGAGAAGAAGCAACTACATTGTATGCATTTCCTGTTACCTATAGCACCATTTTTAAAGAGTTAGCACTATATACTGCAGCTATGTATTTTCATAGGTCAACTGCACATGTTGCACCACAGTGCTGTTTCTCTTTGCACCTTTTCATCTTGTTGATTAAACATATCTTGAACAGATGCTTTCCTTCTGTATTTTTCATATCCTTTCTGTGGAATAGAAATGATCTGAGATGCTATGATGCTTCAAATCACCAATACATCTGGGCATTGACCTTTTGCAAAATTACTACATTCTGACAGACTTTCCTGCCTTTAGTTCAGATAATACTTTACAATATCTGTCACAATAAACGGTTTCTCTTTGCTGATTTCTCTTAATAACCTCTTTGATGCTGTGTTGATTCTCTTGCATTAATGTAGCTGATATAAGCAACTCACTTTTCAGCTATCATTCTATCAACCAACGGCTGGTAAGAGACTGAGTCTCTGCAGTGGATTAGTTCTATTTTCCAAAAATCATGAAATGACCATCATATTTATTAATCTATTGCTCTTCTTCAGATTTTTTACTGTCTGAATTGTTGTCTCTATTTGTCCAATCATATGATCCCTAGTGCTGTAGGACCTTGTTACCGGATTCTACCTCCTGAGGTCATCCCCTGCACAGCGTGAGGCAGAAAAGAACTTCGCCCTTTTCGAGCGACTACTCTACTATTGCCCACAACCTGTAAAAACAAAACAGGTCTTCCCCTGCACAGCGTGAGGCAGAAAAGAACTTCGCCCTTTTCGAGCGACTACTCTACTATTGCCCACAACCTGTAAAACAAAACAGGTCTTCCCCTGCACAGTGTGAGGCTGAAAAGAACTTAGCCCTTTTAGCGGAGCGACTAGTCTACTATTGCCCACAACCTGTAAAACAAAACAGGTCTTCCCCTGCACAGCGTGAGGCAGAAAGAACTTGCCCTTTCGACGACTACTCTACTATTGCCCACAACCTGTAAAACAAAACAGGTCTTCCCTGCACAGCGTGAGGCAGAAAAGAACTTTGCCCTTTCGAAAGTGACTACTCTACTATTGCCCACAACCTGTAAAACAAAACAGGTCTTCCCCTGCACAGCGTGAGGCAGAAAAGAACTTGCCCTTTCGAAACTACTCTACTATTGCCCACAACCTGTAAAAACAAAACAGGTCTTCCCCTGCACAGCGTGAGGCAGAAAAGAACTTCGCCCTTTTCGAGCGACTACTCTACTATTGCCCACAACCTGTAAAACAAAACAGGTCTTCCCTGCACAGTGTGAGGCAGAAAAGAACTTCGCCTTTCGGCGGCTACTCTACTATTGCCCACAACCTGTAAAACAAAACAGGTCTTCCCCTGCACAGCGTGAGGCAGAAAAGAACTGCCTTTCGACTACTCTACTATTGCCCACAACCTGTAAAACAAAACAGGTCTTCCCCTGCACAGCATGAGGCAGAAAAGAACTTTGCCCTTTTCGAGCGACTACTCTACTATTGCCCACAACCTGTAAAACAAAACAGGTCTTCCCCTGCACAGCGTGAGGCAGAAAAGAACTTTGCCCTTTTCGTGCGACTACTCTACTATTGCCCACAACCTGTAAAACAAAACAGGTCTTCCCCTGCACAGCGTGAGGCAGAAAAGAACTTCGCCCTTTTTGATCGGCTACTCTACTATTGCCCACAACCTGTAAAACAAAACAGGTCTTCCGCTTCACAGCGTGAGGCAGAAAAGAACTTCGCCCTTTTCAAGCGACTACTCTACTATTGCCCACAACCTGTAAAACAAAACAGGTCTTCCCCTGCACAGCGTGAGGCAGAAAAGAACTTTGCCCTTTTCGAGCGACTACTCTACTATTGCCCACAACCTGTAAAAACAAAACAGGTCTTCCCCTGCACAGCGTGAGGCAGAAAAGAACTTTGCCCTTTTCGAGCGACTACTCTACTATTGCCCACAACCTGTAAAACAAAACAGGTCTTCCCCTGCACAGCGTGAGGCAGAAAAGAACTTCGCCTTTTCGACGACTACTCTACTATTGCCCACAACCTGTAAAACAAAACAGGTCTTCCCTGCACAGCGTGAGGCAGAAAAGAACTTCGCCCTTTTCGAGCGACTACTCTACTATTGCCCACAACCTGTAAAAACAAAACAGGTCATTATCTGGTCATTTTAGTATAGACTTTAAAGTAAAGTATTATTTAAGGGTCCTCAGCACTAGCACGAATCTTAGGCTTACCCAAACAAAAAATCCAAGCTTGTTTGCATATACTCCACTTAAACTACAGAACACACTCTAAAACTAAGGCAAACAGCTATAAAATTTTAAAACAAGCTCATAGGAATTGAACCTGATGTTTGTTTAGATGAGATTACTCACCTGCAAGTTAATTATTCAGGAGTTACATCTTGAAACCTGGGCTCTAGTGGCTTAGTAACCTCGCTCATGAATGACCTCGCTCCGTTTCTCTCCCCTCCCCTCCCCCCCCCCTATCCTGCCCCTATTCCCCACACCCCCTCCCCCCACTAACCCCCTGCCCCTTCCTACCGCGTTCCCGCCGCCTCTAAGATCCTACCCTATATGAAACCTGGTCTTACATAGGCTTCCACCACCCAGGCTACCAAACCAACCCCTCCCCCATAATTAACAACAGAGGCCATGACTCATCTCCCTACTCACCCACCTTGTTAGAACTCGAATGCTATGTAATTATCAAACCTACCAATATTAGGCCAAATGATAAACATTACTACAAACTTCTACTCAAAGCCCTCAAATTCATTACCACTCTGAATCACAGACTAGCCACAGATGGTGATATCCACCCCAACCCTGGCCCTTCCCCGCCACTCATTTCTAATTCCACCCTATCCTCCCCTCCACTTCTCAATCTAAACTCTAGACCCTTTAACTCTCTTCTGACCTGTCATCTAAACATCAGAAGTGTAAACAATAAGATTCACAACCTACATGCCCTTTTAGCTACTTGTTCCCCAGACCTACTATGTCTCACAGAAACCTGGCTTAAACCAAGTACGAAAGACACACAGATAATCCCACCAGGGTATGATATACTAAGAGCAGACTGAATAACTCATAAAGGTGGTGGTGTAGCCATACTCTACTAAATACATTACAAATCTCCCTTGCCTCTCCACAACCCCTCCTAACAAACAATGCCGAAATTCTACTTGTAAAACTTCAACCAAACAAACATAAAAGCATAAATTTAGTATGTATTTACATCCCCCCAGGCAACAATAATAACAAAACCTTAGAGGACTTTCTCCACTGGTTAACTCAAACTCACCCCCAGGAATCCGTAGTGTTAGGTGACTTCAACATCGATTGGAATTCCTTCTCATCTAGCTCCCCATCTAGCAGCATAAATCTACATGGCGTTTTTCAGCTCATATCCACTCCTACCAGACTAGGTAAACCCCAAAACAAAGACAGCATCCTGGACTGGATCCTAACTAATAAAGATCCTGACCAGTACTCTGCAGGTACTCACCCAGAGGACATGAGTGATCACTTACTCACCTATGTTATCAAATTTAAGAAAATCACCCCTTCTTACAACCATAAAAAAAATCAGGAACAATAATAAATTCAATGCCTCCATTTTTCAAACTGAACTTAAAGCCCACAACTGGACAATACTCAAGTCTCTTCCTCTTGAAGAGGCAGTTATCTACTTCAACACCACCTTCCTCAAGATTCTAGATTCCCATGCTCCAATACGGTCCATTAGAACTAAAACCAAAACCGCACCATGGCTCTCTAAGGAAACAAAATCCAAAATCCTATCTAGAAACAAGATGTGGGTCACATGGCGTACCTCTAAAGACCCACACTCCCACCAAACCTTCCGCAAATTAGAAATGAAACTAAAAGAATGATCTTAAATGATAAAAAACTTCTTCCTCCAACACAAACACCTTAATAATCCACAAAAATTCTGGGCAGGCTTAAACAAGCTCCTGCACCCAGGCCAGGCAACCACCCCCACTCCACAACTTGCAAACAACAGTGCCCTGTAAACATTGCTAACACATTCAATAGTTTCTTCACAGAAACTATACAATCCCTGGCCACACAATTCAAACAAACAACCAGCCCACTCCACTACCCATGCCAGCAGAATACTACAACTACATCAGATCATCTATTTACCTTCGATCCAGTACCCATATCCTCTATAACATCTCTTCTTAAAAAACTAAAACCCACTAAGCTAGCAGCTGACCTTCTCCCAGCTGAGTTTCTGCAAAAAGCAGATGAGGCCATTTCCTATCCCGTCTCCATAATCATAAACCATACCTTGTCAGAAGCCTTCATCCCCTCCATATGGAAAATGTCCCACATTATTCCTCTCCATAAAGGTAGTAGCTCACTAGAGCTAACCAACTACAGACCTATAGCTATACTCTCACCCCTGGCCAAAATTATGGAAAAGTGTGTCCACAAACAACTGATGGAACACCTCACCAAAAATAAAATTCTAGCCAACTCCCAACATGGCTTCAGGCCAAATCACAGTACCACATCAGCCCTACTATCCTTTTCTAATACCATCAATAACTTCAGAAATAATAATAAACTATCATCTGCTCTTTTCTTAGACCTCTCCAAGGCCTTTGATATGGTGAACCACATTCAACTCCTCCATACATCACTCAGCAATTCCACACTGAAATGGTTCCAATCCTACCTGTCCAATAGGCAACAGGCTGTTCTATGGCAGGACAAATTATCCACATGCCTACCTGTTACACTTGGAGTTCCCCAAGGATCTATTCTTGGCCCTCTTCTCTTCACCATCTTTGTTAATGACCAGCCCACAGTCACCCCCCATGCCACAGGCATTCAATATGCAGATGATTCGACTATCATCAGCACTGCCTCCAACCTGGCAGACCTCACTGCTTCAACCCAAGACACCTTCAACCTAATAGAAAAATGGTTCTCAAGTCGTCAACTAGTTCTCAACCCCAACAAAACAAAACTACTTACTTTCTCACCCACTAACAAGACTCTTCCCCCCACCTTCTCTATTACATCCTCCAATGGAATCACTATATCACCAGAAGCTCACACAAAACTATTAGGTGTTACCATTGATAACTCCCTTAAATTTGACACCCATTTCAATCTAACCATCAAAACCATCAATAAAAGCTTGGCTCTCTCTATAAAGTAAAACACTTTCTCACTCCTCACGCTAAAATTACAATTGCCAGCACACACCTACTATCAACTCTTTTCTATGCCTCCCCTTTTACAAACCTAAACAAGACAACCCTTAACAAACTTGCTTCTTGTTACAATCACATAGCTAGATTTGCCACAAATTCCACCTTTAGAACGCACCACTGCACTAACTTGAAGCAACTAGGGTGGTTAGAGTTTTCCAGCCAATTCCATTTCAACCAACTCAAAATGGCTCACCAGATACTGTATCACCCAGAGAAAACACCAGCTCTGAAAAACATCATTCACCCCTATATTAACCTGCAATCTTTACGCTCCTCCAATAAGATCTTAGCTCAAACTACCAAAGCCAATAATTCTGCTGGGGATTCTCTATTCTTAAACTTTGTAGGTAAAATGTGGAACTCCCTACTGACCATGCTCACCTCAGAACCTTCACTCCTACAATTAAAAAAAAAGCTTAAACCCCATCTCAATACTCTCTGGCAATGTCCCTGTTCCAAACCTGATTAACCACTATCATTTACCCTTCTCTTACCTCACTATCCTTAACCGCTTTTTAACAAGGCGCCTCGCCTTTGTAACTGACCTATGTTTTTTTTTTATATGCTGCTGTTATTTTTTTTCCCCAAGATGTGATGTATCTTTATATTGTATTTAGAACTCAACTATCTTCCTTTTTTGCATTAACAATGTTCATATGTCTGTTATGTACCTGGATCTTTTCTCCCCGGGCCTCCGCTGAAAATGGACATGTATCCAGTCGGACTCTCCCGGTTAACAAATGTAAAATAAATAAATAATAAATAAATGATAGCAATGTGGACATGTAGCTGCATTTAAATTCCCCCTCTTTTTCAGACATTTTAAATCCTCGGTTCATATACCGCAAACCATTTCGAATTATGACAAAAATAAGCAGGGAGTGTCTTGAAAATAAACTTTTCAAATGTACTTAAAAAAATTCAAGCAGAGTACAATCACCACACTGACTCTTGTTGAGTTCTATATATTTAGAGCTATAATCTAAAAAGCTAAGATTAAACAAATCTATGGCCACTCTATCCCAATGTATTCCTGGATATAAGAATATTTAAGATTTCCTCTTTCTTGGACTGTTAACCTATCAGCTGCACATACAACTGACACAAAACTGCTCTATACAAGTTGACATGAATTATGTTTTATGCATAGGATTTCAATACAAACATTAATGGCACATTTGGAAGGACAATGTATAACATCTTGATCTTTCTTCTGGTGTTCACCATTCCATGATGCGACTGTGTATCCTCTTGAACATCTACTTTCTCATTTGCTATGTTACTATAATTTTGCCAGATCTGAACACTAAACCTCAGATAAAAACTATTTTCTCTGTGAATGAAAAGTAAGACTAAATTTCATTTCTTATTAACAACCTTTACTCTGACCATCTTCTCATTGTAACTTCTTTCAGTAATTGTATTTCTATAGCAGTATCATTACATCTCTGAAATTCTTACTTTTCCTTCTTTCATTTATAAGTGCAGTATTACCCAAAGAATACCTGGTAGTTATTCTAGCAAATCTACATGTTGGTCTTGTAAATATGACCTATTCAGCATATCTGTTACAAGCAACTTCTTGTCTGAACTCTATCGTACTTGAGGTCACACTTAAGCAGATTATATACCATTTCTAATTTTGGAGGTGGATTTTCAGACTTTATGAACCTTTTTACAAAGGTTTATGGGTTTATCTCTACTTATGCTTCCCTACCACAAACATCTTTATGGAATTCCTCATTTCTGCTACTGACAGTAGTTCATTTTCTATTTAATGATATCTGTGTTGTCCATCTATAAATAGTGATGATATCCTTAACCATTCTAACTTGCATCCACATGTAATACAACTGCTCCAACTTGCTAAGAGTCACCTATCTCAGAACATTAAGTGTAAACCTTCCAAGATGCAGCATCTTTCTCAGAAACAGCATTAATCACCATCTGTTTCCAGCTCTGGTATTTGTAGCACTATTATGACTTTCTATATATGACTTCCACGGTTCTAAAATATTAACCTGCATGCATTAGATATTTTTTCATTCAAAATTTATACTTGCTCTTTAAGTAAAATATGTACTGCTTCAATCAGTTTAGTAATAGAATCCTATTTATGTTGTTTCTGATCCCACACAAATAATCAATATTTCTAACATATTCCATGCAACAGTTCTTTGAACTATCCCAGGTACTTAAACTAAAAATATTTTTAATGAAGCATTAAACAAATTCTGCATACAATATAGATGTTAAAGAGCAGATAAAACATGGCATAACAAATGGAAGCCTGAAAAATCCATATCTTCCTAGTAATATACTGAATTGACATAATATGGAACTTTTTTTCATTTAACTCAGCATGTCAGAAACCTTGGTTTGTATTAAAACTGAAAAAATACTTGGCATTTGCTGTTATTCAAAGCAACTTCTCAGCTATAAGCAATATACAATTCTTTTCTTTAGATTTTATAGCTCAGTATTTAAGCACACGCAACTTTCACATTCTTTAGGCTCTAATGCTTCTTATTGTCACACAGGATTTCCAGACAATACAATTCTTGAGAGTTACTGGTGCTTCCATAGGAGCACTTATTGCTTGCATATCATATGGAATTATTTGAAAATGATACACTCCTTACAAACTTCCTAAGCATGAAAGCAAGTCAGCTTATGTATTGCTCTGGATACTGTTTGAGATGGCTCTGTGACCATTTCTGCACATATTTAGTCTGTGCTTCTATGCTGTGAATTTGTCTCACCATTCAGTTTCTCACAAGCCAACCAAACTTAGTAAGATAATTTTCAAATTGTGATGTTAAGCAAGAATGTTAAAGAATATTACATTATTATATGCATAAGAGTTGTCGTTAACCCAATTACATGATGATGTGTCCATGTTAGTAATGAGTACACTGCACTTTTTTGTACCTTACAGCCTCACTGTTTTAAAAGTGGTTACTGGGCAACACTTGGAATGCTGACTCACAAAAGTAAGCACTCATAAAGCTGACCTCTCTCACTGTCATAAATCTTAGTCTCCCTATACCCACACCTCTTACATAGAACTCCAGGGCATACAGTCATTGAAGAAAAGCGGAATTACAAGAAGTTTCCCCTTTGAGTGAGGATGCAGTGAGTTGTCTTTAGAAGTGTTTTCTGTTTTATTATTCTGCACATGTGCACAATTCATATCCTTAGTTTTATCAGTTTAAAACTTCTTCTGCCATACTTCCAGAATAGCTTGCCATGGTATATGATTTATGTTCAAAATTTACAGCATCAACTTTATATATTCCAAAAACATCTCTAGCATGCTTTCTTCTTTGGCTTAATCACATGCAGATTCTTTTGAACACTCCTGGTCTTCACCTTTGCAAATACTGACTAAATATTTCTTCTACTTCCTTATCTGCAAAGCTGTTCGAACATTGAGCATTTGTTATACACACACATTAATCAATCATATTTTTATTGTATAAATAGTAGGTGTATGATGATTGAATAACCTAAATAATGAAAGAAATATCTACTGTTCAAAACAGACAGTTAAATATACAAACACAAAATACTGACAAAATTGAAGTTACACCAGGGAAGGGTATATGCCCTTTCCCAACTGTTGGGTGACATCAGAGTTGGTATATATAATTAGCAGGGGGTGTGAGGATGCAGGGGGGGCTTGCCCCCTGCACAACATTGGTTTGGAAAGTGGTCACGTTTTGTCAATATTTTGTGTTTAGACATTTTTAATTGGTGACATTTTGAACAATAGATTTTTTTGTCAGTATTTAGGCTGTTGATATTCATCTGATTCAATCGTCTCACAGACACACACACTCACAGGTACCCATTATATGGGGTTTGAATTTCAACTATGACATATATACTGTGCTTTCACAACTTATTACTGCTGCAATGCATTCTCACCACGTTTCATTTTCAATTTTTCACTAGCCTTGTACTTTATCTTGCATACTTACATTTTCTCAGGCAAATCTTTAAAGTGTACTTGAAATTTTACTTGCTATGCATACAGCCACAGTTTTTGTTATGAAATGGTCTAAGTCTCTTAAAAGCCTGCTTATTGTTTGATTTCTCATGCCACAGTCCATTCATTTATAATTAATTAATATATATTAATTATATATTAACGCATTTAATTTATATTAATTATTAAAATCATGCAAAAGACCACTAATAGGAAATGAGATTGGAGGTATGACCAAGACTAAGTAAATAGATAACTGCATGGTTGAATGGTAGGATGCAGGGAAGTTGTAGTCAGAGGGGCAATACCAGAAACTGAGAATGAGATTAGTGGAGTACCACAGGAATGTGTCTTGGTACAGCTACATTCAGTGTGTTCATATTGGCCACATCTGAGGGAACAGAGAACAAGATCAAACGCTTTGCTGATGACATCAGAGACAGCAGTGGGACATGAGAAAAGACTAGTGAGGGATTTGGAAAGGCCAAACAAGTGGACAGAATGGTGGCAGCTGAGGTTTAGTGTAGACACATACAAAGTACTATACTTGGGCCAAATCAGCACCAGTGTAAAATATCAGGTGGGTGGCATGAAGATGCTAACTGAAAAGGAGGAAAAGGATCTGGCGGTGTTAACCATTACTGAACTGCACCACCTGAAGTAGCTTGAGAGGGTAGTGACATCAGCAAGCAGAACGCTGAAGATGCATCTTCTCAGGAAAAGAATGCTTACATTACCAAGATAATGCTTTTAATCTGTAGGGCTTTGCTCAGACCACAACGCGAGTACTGCTTACAGGTTTGGAAATTGGTGGAAGATATCCAGAGGAATGCTACTACACTGCATAGGCTGGAAAGGGAGTAATATGAAAAGAGGTTTGAGAACTCACTTGAGACCAAAAGAGATGCAGAAGAAGAAGAAATTATATTGTAGCACAAGATGCTGTCATGGAGATATAGGAAGGAGGGAACACAGGTGGCAGACTGTAAATGCCAACTCTGCCCTGCATGTCCAGAGGTCCTTTTTCACAGAAAATGATGGAGAACCATGCAGTGAACTAACATAATTAGTAATTACAGGAAATGGACAGTAACATGTAACTGGACACGAGACAGATGGGGGAAAAAAAGTAAAGTATGAATCAGTATAAAAAGGAACTATAACACTAAATGCTCTTAAACAGCAGACTAGACTGGCTTATTGTTACTTTCTCCTATTAAACAAATACAATATAATGCAGAAAATGCAGTCTGGGCAGGTGAACAACTGTACTCAAATCCTCCAATTTCCAAAGGATTACTGTCTAGTTCAACTGCATGCAGCTATACTTAAAGTCTTTAGTTGGATAACCTATACAGCTGTACAAGGTGTTTCCATTGGATAATGCTGATTTAGTGCGGAAGACCCAGAGTAAACAGCATCCATGTTTCCTATATCTAAGTTAACCACTTTGACCAGAAAGTACTGAACCCTGAATACTGCATATAAATGAGTCTTCTAGCACATGCCAAATGTCATACAACCTGGTCTCCATTATGCATTTAAGCCAAAGTACACCTGTAAAAAATGCTTTCATTAGTACAGGTTTGTTTTTCCATAA
Organism: Protopterus annectens; assembly: GCF_019279795.1. NCBI lineage: Eukaryota > Metazoa > Chordata > Ceratodontiformes > Protopteridae > Protopterus > Protopterus annectens. The sequence continues at coordinate 569,648,177 of NC_056748.1, forward strand.
AAGAGTTGCCCCAAGGGAAGTATCCAGATCAACAAACTTTTAAGTAGTAGCAATGTATGGTTCAAAGAAAAAAAAACTTTTGCACTAAACAGCACAGTACCTCAGCAGTTAAGGATTCTGTCAGAGTTACAAGACCTTGTGTTCATTTCCAGCCCCTTGGCTGAGCTGAGCTGCATGTTTTTGCTCTGTGTGTGTGTGTGTGTGTGTGTGTGTGTGTGTGTGTGTTTCAGTATTCCTGTCACTGAAAATGGTCTAAGAAAGACAGTTCACTCACCCTTTTAATAAATTAATAAAATTAAAGACAGCCTTCCTCATATTTAGTTTTTCAAAGCACATGCATTCAGTTTTAATTTTGTTACTTTCTACACTAGTGATACTAATGTGTCTGAAATTCTATATAAAACCAATATTCTGTAAAACTGATATTCACAGAGACATGGAACAATTAAAAAAAAACTAAAACAACTAAATCATTTTTCTTCAAATAATGGCATTTATTTCCAGAGAAACGCACAAAAAGGTTCCTAGTTCATAAATAAGACACAATATGTATGTGAGCATGATTAATTCAACCCATGTCCTATGCTATCCTGTTTTGGATTTACTTAGTAATGAAGGGGAGGAGGCAACATGATGCTATAGCATAAAGGTACTCTGCAGTCTTTATTTTACAAGAATCTTAAATTATTTATGTGAAAAGGGACTGAACTTATAAGATGGCAGGCAAATTATGCATAAAACAATGCAAGCGCATAATTGCACGTTTCCCTGGGGGTCTAAAAGGGGGTAGCAATTTAATACATTCTGGAAAAAAATTTAAAATGTATATTACCTGCTCTGCTTGAAATTTGATCAGGAAGATATGGAAGAATGCACATTCTGAAGTCCTTTTTGATTAGAAGAAATGCTCTGTCAGGTCAGTGACCGGGTAGGTGGAGCACCTCATTAAAATACTAATACAGAGGTGTGCATTCAGTACTGCTGCTGTTTTATGCTCATATTAATAACTCAAAAGGAAAATAGTGCTTAATTACTCCTATTTTTCCATGGCAGGAGACGGCACTCTTTCTGACTAAATAGCTTCTCCAAACATACACTCTTCATAACCAGTGTGTCATCACAGGAAACCAAGCACAACCATTTGTATGCCGGTGTTTCAGGGCATGTACATTGCAAAAAAAAAAAAAAGTTTCAAATGAAGACTGGAAATAACTGATGCAATAAAAATGGCAATTCTCCTTAATGTGCAGCAGTAAGAGTATGGCTTGCAAAAGGCCTGAAGGCCAGGAATGGAGGTCATTAAGATTAAGCCCTGCCAAAAATGGTGGGCTCAAGTGCCATATGCACTGCCAAATGTGTATATATATATATATATATATATATATATATATATATATATATATATAAATAATGCTGATATGGTAACAGATCAGCTAGGACTACATGGCAAGTGTGCAGTGCCATCCATAAAAGGTCTAGCACACATGACCACCATGCTAGCAGTGACTATGGTATTGGAAATACCTTAAAAAAAGAAAATATCAGTCCTATACTGTACCCAGCTATCACTTCTCAAATTAAACAGAAGGTAATGCTCACATTTAGAAACTGGGTGAACAATCAACGTGATTACTAAGGTGGAGCAAGAAGGAAAGAAACATTGAAGGAAAATGAAAAAAAAGTTAATGCATTGAAAAACAAGACATGTAAAACCAAATCTTTATCTGTGCTGCAACACTTTAAAAGAGACATCGGAGCAAACACAATGCAGCACATTTTTTTTGTTTACTGAACAAATGCATGAAAATTATTTCAAGGAAAGATTTTCTAAGTGGGTTCTGATATAGTGCACCGCCTTAGGAAGAAGGAAGGAAGAAAACCTAAATGCAGATGGACAAAACAGTCATGGTCGATTGAAGGCAAGTCACTGTCCTAGAGATGTGTTGAATCCTTTAGAGTTCTGTGCCTGCTGCAGTATGTGAGATGCATATTTTACTATTAAGGCAATTTTGGCACTCACTATGAAGAGGAGGTCATGTATTAATGATAGGAATTAATAACAGACATGAAAATGCAGGTATGTGTGCATTTACATAGATACATTTTACAACAGATCTTTACTGCATCCATAAAAACTATGTATGTGTTTGAAAATATACATTATGCATGCATAGACAAAAATACATGTCTGTGTGCATGTACATGTGAATGCATCAGTATAAATATGGCACAGGTACATGTGTGCATTATATATGCAATATAAATATACCTATAAAATGTGCATGTATAATTTACATATGTATATGTACATGTCTATGTGTGTGTGTGTGTGTGTGTGTATATATATATATATATATATATATATATATATATATATATATATATATATATATATATATATATATATATATATATATATATACACATACATACATACATACATACAGAGAGAGATAGGAATATATATGTCTATAGTAGATATTCGAAGTTACTGAACCTCGAATACGATATGGTCGACACCATATCATCGAAGTTCAGTAACATCGAATACCTAATAAAAAAAAATTAAAACATGAGAGGAAACGTGCACCCCCACTCCCCCCACTACTTAAATATACCAACTCTGACATCGCACTACAGTGCAGTAAAGGGAAATATTTGCTTACGACAGTTAATTTGTCCTTTTTTTTTTTTTTTTGTGTGTGTTCGAAATTATAAAACTGCGAACATACAAGTTCGATGTTGTGGTGCTCGAAGTTTTATACTTTTGATCACGTAATAGGAATCATATATATATAAATATATATATATATATATATATATATATATATATATATATATATATATAATCTATAGGTCTACTACTTTACAACTAAGTATCACTTAACCAAAAACAAAAAGAAGAACCCCACTTCAGCAAAAGTGCACTTCAAATGAAAGTGCACTTTAGCTGAAGTGTAGGCACCAGATCGCCTCACAAATAAAAAAAAAATATGACAAAAACATGCTTTTGCAGGGGGGAAAGTCCCCCTAAACTCCCCAACCCCCTACTTAAATATACCAACTCCATGATCACACTACAGTGAGGAACAGGGAATATTCCCATTCCACACTGTATTGTGATCTCCATAGTCAGTTTTTTAAAGTTTCAGTACATCGAACAAGTGGGTTCATACAAGTGAAGTTTGAAGTACTAAAACTCGGACCAAAAACAGTAGACCCATATTATATATATATATATATATATATATATATATATATATATATATATATAAATGTGTGTGTGTATATAGATATACACACATGCACATAGGTTCATAGGTGTGTACTAGGCTAATGGCCCTGTAGCTTTTACAAGCCTAGCCCATAGGATCACCCTGGCATCGTGCCACCCGACCTTAGCTCCCAGTGTCTCCGTCGAGTAAAGCCACTGGAGTAATCACTGGGGTGAATTTTCTATTTCCCATCCACTCAAGATTTCTCTTGAAGAGGGACAGTGATACAAACATAAATGACCGTGCTTCCATTATATAGAAACACGTTGCCAATATCCACTGTAGGCCTGAAGTCCCCTTTTAAGGAAGGATAGGCCAGTCATACCAGGGAATTTATGAATGCCCATCCAATTATCTAGCTCCACTTTGAAGGAAGACAGTGAATCATAATACTTAATTTGGAGAAGTTTGTTCCTAAGAAGGGGTATATATTGTGCAATAAATCTCTCTGTCACTCTCCACATTGTTTTAAGTAGTTGTAGGTGTTTGGTCGTAGTATTTGTAGAACGGTTTCATTTATGAAGATATAAGAAGTCTTGTACTACTGGAGCCATTGTGGCCTGATAAATGAGATATACATATCACCCCTAAGGTGAGACTGGGTACTAAATACAATACTAGAGCTTTCAGTCTCTCCTGCTAGCACAGGATTCTTTAGCCCATGATTTTTATAACTAGGAAGCTTCATGATCCTTCCCGTTGCTTGATGCATGTGATTTGTTGGAACATTATATTTTATGAAATACCTAATTAGTGAGGAAACAAGGGGAGTAAGGACTTCTTTTGATCTTGAAGAGATACCTTTTACAATGAGTGAAAAGATGGAAAACCATACCACCTTTTTGAGGATGTATAGTACAGTTGCTGGATGAATTACATTACAGGGAAGAGTGCACTGTAAAGAAACAAACTAACCTAGCCCTCTTTCTTGATCTCTCCAAGGTCTTCGATATGGTTAACCACCAAAAACTCATCCATACTTTGAAGGCCTTCTCCTCAGATAACCATGCTCTCCAATGGTTTCAATCTTAACTCTGTGGTACACAACAGGCCATCCTATGGCAGTGCAAACTAACCTCCCTTCTACCCATTACCCTAGGAGTCCCTCATGGCTCTATACTAGGACCACTTCTTTTCTTTATCTTTATTAATGACCTCCACTCTACCTGCATTCAATATGCAGGACTCCACTTTAATCTGCTCAGCCACCTCCCAGACAAAACTAATGATGTTGTCCCAGAATATGTTTAACATTGTTGAAAATTTGCTCTCTAATCATCATCTGATCTTAAACCCTAACAAAATAAAACTGCTACTTCCCCGCCCACTCGTAGGTCCTCATCACCATTCTTTACCGTTAAATCTAATAATGGCAACCATTATCTCCCCAGAAGCCAAAACTAAACTCTTAGGTGTTATAGTAGATAATAACCTTCAATTTCATATGCATGTCAACCAAACTAACAAAACTATTAATAAAAAACTTGGCTCCCTTTATAAGATTAAACCTTTTCTTAATCCACTTTCTAGAACTGCTATTGCCCATTCCCATCTACTCTCTACCCTTTTCTATGCATCCCTTTTATTAACCAATCTGAACAAAACCCAACCTTAGAAAGCTCTCTAGCTGTTATAACCATATTGCTATATTTGCCACAGGCACAGCATTTAGGACACACCACTGTCATAACCTAAATCTTTTAGGGTGACTTGAATTACCTAGCCTACTTCAATACAACCAGCTTATAGTGGCATATAAAGTACTCAACCAACCTAAAAATACATCTGCACTTAAAAACATCATCCGCTACAGTAACCTCAGGCCACTTCGCTCATCTTACAGACTGCTGGTTCAAACATTCATAACCAATAACTCAGCTGGGAACTCCTTGTTTGCCAACTCCATAGGCAAAACTTGGAACTCCCTTCCTGCTGACCTTAATCTAGTATCCTCAATAACTCAATTCAAAAAATCTCAGACATTTTAAGACACACTGGTTATGTCCTTGTTCTAATCCTGACTAGCTCCTTTCTATAATTGTGTGCCAAACAGTACTTTATACTACATACAAGCTGTGACATAATTATTAATTTAGATACTTATACAAGTATAATAATGATCGAATGTGTAACTTGCTTGACTGAACAGAGTCTGTAAAATGTTTGCAACATGTATTGATATTATGATTTTTCCTGTATTATTTTTTTCTGTATGTTGTGTTTAGAGATTTTCTCCCCGGGCCTCCGCTGAAAATGGACATGTATCCAGTCGGACTATCCCGGTCAACAAATGTAAAATAAAATAAATAAATAGTCTACTGCCTTGGCTGCTTTATGAGGATAAAATTAATGAATAAATAAAATTGATTCATATATAGTGAGGAATTCAATTAAATGCATATACAATGCATTAGTTATCTTACCCAGCAATCTTTTACAAAGATGATGGCAGAGGATTTAGGGAATTACTCTGAGATTTTTTTTTTTTAAACTTACCAACTTATTTTTGTTGTAATATACTGTGATTTAATGTTAAAAGAAGTTGTTTATGTATTAATTTTAAGCACTTACTATATAAAGTTTTTTTTATGGTTTCATAGATTGTTAATGTTATAATGTCAGAAGATCACAATATTGCAGTAATCTAATATGTTATGGTTATGAATAGGTACACATTTTCTATGGAAAACAAATGCCATTTTCTTGAGCAATAACAAAATGTACTAATGTTGTTTCAAGACAGCTATGTTCATGGTTATAGAGAGATATGCAGAAAATGAATGGAAAACAATGTCAATTGTTTTGAATTATCAATAAAAAGTTATTTAAAAAAATGCATGCTCAACTTCTTCTTGAGAACATGCAGGTTTTTTATTTTGTCATTTGGTTTGTTTAGCGCCAGAGGTATTCCACAGATCTGACTCAGAAATGATAGGGGGTATGGTTGGCATGGTCATTTTAAACAATCTTATATGAATAGTTGCCAAACAAAGGTATGTTACAACGTATGATACAAAGCTAATCAATTTGAAACTAAATAAGAGAAAGGGTCATTGAGTGTAAATAATCACCAGTTTAGGAGATAAGGACATAAAAGGAAGACTGGCAGGAGAAAGTAATGAGAAAAAAAATGGAAACAGATAAACATGTAAAAGATTAAGAACAGAAAAGCAAATTACTGCAAAAGACATCTGAAAAAAAGTAAAAGCTAGTGTAAGTATAATTTTGTTAAATGCTGATAGTATTAAGAAAATGTTGACAATAATTCAGTGGTTTCAGTGACAAAGATCAGATGTGTGTTTACAGGATATTGGACATAACCAGAAAAAGCAGGCTGAAACATTATGGTATAATAAAATAATATGGCGTTTTGGGGGAGGATGTGTGTTCAGGAGTTGGTATTCTACTTAAAAAGACAGCATTTAAAACATCATATATACTAATTTTAAGGCCTTGCTGATGTACTGTATTTGATGTGAGAGAGGAGAGGTCCCTTTGGAAATTGGTGGTCATTATGCATGCATAAATATCGCTAAACATTATTTGAAGAGATGCAAAATACGTGCAAGTAAAGGTGGATGTACTTTAATTGCATTTGAAGAAAAATGAAAGGAAAAAAGATATTTCAACATGTAGGCAAAAGATAAAATGTTGACAATTACATTTTACGACAGCAACAATTATACAAACATAGAAGAGGTAGTATGAAGACTGAAAATGATTATGCTTTGTTTTCAGAAGGATTAAAGGAGGTAGTAAATTAAATAATAGTTATTTTTGGATTATGATTTTGTCAAAACAGAGAAGCAATATTGATTATGTTAAGAATAATGAAAAAGTACATCTAGACGAGGCTACAATAGCTAACTTGTTTGAAAGAGAAATTATACAACTTTAGAAAGATTGTGGTGCCATGAAACCTTTTGTAAAATTCAGCTGATATTGGTGGATGGTATTTAAGGAGAAATACAAAAAGAATACCTAAGAAAAACAATTCTGGAATGATGAGAAGCTCATGTACAGAAACTTATGTTGGCAAGGATGAAAAGTTAGGAATAAGTAAAGAAAGATTTATTTCAGGAGAATATCAAAAACATAAAACCATATTGTATAAACAAGTATTTTTACAGAAGTAAAATTGAAGAGGTATCTCCTTTTCACTGAAAAAGGCAAGAAAGGATACAAGTAAAATAAGTATAAAGTAAGAAGATGGAAACAATGTATGCAATCAAAAGAATATTATGAATGTAATAGAAACAATTATTTCTTATTTTTATAGTACAAGAGAAATAGTGCTGAAAGAAGGCTGGAAATGTTAAGAGAACAGATGATAGCACAGTTAAACAGGTAATGAGATGGATTGGTATCAAAGTATTACATACCATGGTAACAGAAGTTAATATGAGTTTGCCTGGTCCTCACAAAATTGGCTATGAAATATACAAGGGAATGATGGATGAAAGGAGAACTATTAAAGGAATGAATGAATTAGAAATGGTATTTGAAAGAAAAAGGTGAAGGTGTGATTAAATATGTAAATAAGATGGAATATAAATGCTATAAAAACTGGAAACCATTACCTGTGAATAACACCGACTAGAACATGTTCAGTGAGAGTAATGAAAAAGCAGTTAAGCATATTATTGTCAGTTATGGATAGATAAATTTATGGAACAAAAGGAACAAATACCAAGGATCTTATGTTAATAATAAAAGTGGTTGATAGTTTGTGATACAGAGAAAGGTATACGACAGTGCAAGTCATGAAAGCATGTGGAAGATTTAGAAGAATATAGGATGAATGATAAATTGCACAGGTGATAAAATCCATCTATTTGTACAAGTTTAATTGATGGGTCATTAAGGAGATTCAGATTAAAAAAGTTGTCCTTTTAATATATTATTTTTTATGGTGTTGAATGTAACTATTTGAGAAACTATGCTAAAAATTCAAGGAGGTGTAGGTAGGATTAGAGATATGATGGATATATACACGAGTACATTGCAGAGGCTGATAATTTAATAATGTAATAGGAAAGGATGGATTGGGGATGAAATGGAGGTAGAAACAATACAAGCTTGAATGCCTTAAAAAACAAACAGAAGGGTAATAGTTTTGAAGACACTGTTAAAATAGCAGGCATTTATTATTTTTAAAATTAAATGTGCATCAAGGATATGGTTTAGTAAAAAGAAAATTAATGGGCAATGGAAGAAGTTGTTAGAAGATAACAGGAATATATATATTTAAAAGATATTTAGGTAACTATTTAACCTCAGGAATCAGTCCCTGTGCATCTCCTTTTTGGCATTTACTTCTCAGAAGTCAAGGCCAGTATCAGTGGTCTCTGACTGACTAAATTTGCAAATGAATGCAAATTAGCAGCTGTCATTGAATCTCACACTGACACAAATGTTCTCCAGGAGGGGATAACACAGACAAACAACTGGCGTCAGAGCCATGGACTAAAACTAAATGCCAAGAAATGCATAATAGTATCCTTTGGGAAGTCATCCAGCCCTGGTAAGTATCATATTGACAACACATCCCTTGGAGATGACTCAGTAGTCAGGGACTTAAGGACAGACAGTAATCTAGCCTTTGATCATCACGTGTCTACAGTGGTGAGGATATAATTCTATGTTGCACAACTTATAAATAAAGGTGCTGTATCCAAGTCCAAGTAAGTCTTTGTTCCACTGTATTTGCATTCATCAGACCCATCATTGAGTACAGTGCCCCTTTTGGTATGTACTTAACCAGGCATATCCAACAAATGGAATGTCCAAAGAGGGTCCTCACTAACATAATACAGGACACAAGTAATATGTCCTATGCAGACTGCCTCAAGCCTCTATCCCTGTATTCTGTCTCTTACAGGCTTTTGAGGGAAGATCTATGCCTGGCATACAGAGAATTGTCAGACCCCACTCTGATGGACCCCATGCATATCCACAAATAGAACAGCACCAGAATTACACATTCTAAAAACATAAACCTTGCCTGTGATATAAATAGGACCTGCTGGAGAGAGAGGTATGTATCCCAGAGACTAACCAGTTTTTGGAACAGGCTCCCCATCCATGTGAAGCTGCATTCCTCCCTAAATTAATTGAAGTGCACCTTGAATAATTGGATGGAAAACCGGAAATTCATCCGTGGTTTGGCACCTAGGTCTCTAATGGTCACAGGTAACTTGTAAATGGTTCAGCTCCCAGGCCCATGCTTACAATTATCAAGGGTATCAGAACTTGTCAGAGATTTGGGATGCATGGCTAGGCTTAGAAAGGCCCTTGTGGTCGTTAACCTAGTAAACACCTACAAACCTATAAAAAGGTACATCTTATTCATTCTTGTCCATTAGTAAAATTAAGGCATATGACTAGGATATATGCATTTCTGATCATATTATAAAGGAGTCATTACATATTATTTGTCTATATTTGGTGTCTGAGCCCTGATCATTATAAGTGAATATCTTGCATTGCAAATCATGTAAAGGAGGCTTAGGATTTAAAAATGTCTATTTAGCATCTTTGAATTTATACTGGATTTTGAGAAAAATAGACTGTAATGAAATGGATTGCATCAGAAATAGATTATGGATAAAATACATCAACCTATTGTTATGAATACCAAAGAATGATGAAAAGATGGAATATTGCTTGGGGTAGCATGAAATATAGTAATAAAGAATGGCAGGAACAGATAATGTTAAATTATATAAAGGTATGGAAAGAGAAACCTGAGAAAAAGGAATCAGGCAATCAAAGAGGCGAGATTGATTTAGAAATGAAAAATAAGTGCATGATTTTTTTATGGATACTAATGTTGGGGAGGTTGCCTGTAAAAGAGCTAATGAAATGCAAACAAATACATTAAAGAATGCATGATATTTTTAACATTTAAGAACTTAAGAGTACAAGATTTTTTGGAATATAGTAGAATAAAGATTATATGGGAAGGGTGTAAAAAAAGAATTTTGATGTGAATATTTTCAAGAAGAATGAACATGAAAATAACATGGACATAGGGACAGAGATAGAGGTTAATAATACTGATAAAAGTACTGTCAGTTCTATCTAGATTTTGTAGAATTTTGTGAATACAGGAATTATTGAACAGCAAGTTATAAGAGGACAACGAAGTAATTAACAGAATAAAAAGTGTTTCTGTTAAAAAGGATGGAGTTAATAAATAAGCAGTTGTACAATGGAGGACGGGAAAAATCTGAATGTTTATGAAAAATTAAGTGTAAATAAGGAATGTTAAAATGGATGTGTAAAGCAATAAAGCCCCTACTGTTGCTGGGAAATTTTTTCTGCAGAAATAGAAAGTGTGAAAAAGCAAGAGGAAAGGAAAGAAAGGAGAGTGAGAATTGTGAATGAAAAGCATAAGTAGGCAAAATTAAGTCGTGGGAGTAAGAATGAAAGGTTTTACAGGAGAAAGAAAAGAACAGTAAAATGATAATGAGGAGGAACTAGTGCATTTCAGTGGAAGGTGGTCAGAGAAAGATGTAAAAGAGGTGCTAGAATAAGGTACACAAGAGGAAGAAGTTCGTCATATCGGACGAAACCCGGGTAAATTCGTATGCTCAGTGCATTCATTGCTCAGTGTACTGTTTTTCATGGGATTGCGGATGTCAAGGCTTTTGCTGTTGATTTTTATGGATATTGTTGTGCGTGGTGTTTTGAATATACGTGTCCATTTAGCGCGGATTAGCTATTGGCGTGATTACAGCGTGCGTTATGTGGAGTTGCCAACTGCCAAACCAGTCTCGCCGAAAGACGGAAACTCGGCCAGGTACACAAAGTTTGATGGGCTTCATGACTCGAAAGGTTTTATGGAGAATAATGCTGAATAAACTGCTTATTTAAAGAGAATACGAGACAAAAGTCGGTGTAATTATTGTAAGGGAGAATAAGCATCACAGCACTACTTCAATTTTTGGAACTGTTAAAAGAACGTTTTGGATGTTATTTAGAGAAAATAATGAAGATCACTTCAAGAATATTGATATGACCGTCTTCGATAGGAAGTTTAGAGGGAGTATAAAGTGGATGTAGTTAAATGAGATATAGTTCTACTTATCAAAACATTAAATCTATGGAAAAGAAGATGGTGCATTGTATAGTAAAGTAATGGAGGATGAAGTAATAATGGAAATTAAACCATAGCTATGAAAAAATAGTGGGGGAGGGTAAGTGGTTGAATTAAGGAAATGATGCTGTAAATATTAATGGAAGTGGTTATAAAATGAAGCATAATGTATGTTAGTCAAAGTGTAGCAATAAAACAGCCTCTGCTCTTTGAGAGAAGGAGCCGGAAAGTTGTTTCCTGTGAAGAAATGAGAAAATAATCAACTAAGATGTCAGAGGATGCTGTGATGGAAAATGATCCTCCCACTTATGCTGTGCTGCACTGTCAGGATTAGACAAAGAATCCAGGCAACTAATAATGCAAACAACTGCCCACTTAATAGACAACCTTATTTCAACTCAGTTTCTTCACTTCTGTTTTCCTACCATTCATTAACAGGATTATTCTTGCACCCTTATGTAGCACCCTTAAACATTTAATGATTTTATTCCTAAAACTATATGGAAGCATAGGAAATACAAGGTAATGGAGTTTTATAGCTGTTTATGCTTTGCCAATACCTACCATTAGACTAAACCTCTTCTGTCAAGGATAACCAGACCAGTCAAACCAAGGGTGAATTTGCAATTACACATCCAGTCATCTATTTTGAATGTGAAGGAAGATAATGTATCACAATGCTTAATTTGCAGTAGGAATCTGCTGCAAAGGTGAGGAAGGTGCTGTGCCATTACCAGTCTCTCCACCTCATTTTATCTGCTGCTGAAGTTTTGGATACCTTTGTTCTGGTATTTGTGAGACCATTCAATTTGTGGAGATATAAAAGCTCCAGGACTACTGTGTCCCTAATGGCTTGGAAGGCAAGTCGCAGATCTCCTCTCAGGAGTCTATATACAACACTGAACACAGGGACAGTGCTTCCAGGCTTTTCTGGCAGCTCTGTGATTTCAAGCTACTGATCTTCTTGGTTAGAAATCTCTGTGATGTTTCTATTTGATGTGTCTGGTGAGGTGCATCCAACAGCAACCAGTGCATTCAATATCTGGCTGAACCAATGATGAATATAATGGAACAATAACCTATCTGTATCTTGATATACCATTGGCAATCACAATTAAGTAGAATAACCTTCTGACTATTGTTGTCTGGCAGGTGGTGCAGAGGTTTAAGGATGTGAGCTGTAGTAACTGAGGCACAAGTTTTGATTTCCTCAGCCATTTGCTTACCTTGTGACCTCGAGCAAGTCATTTAACTAGACATTGCTCCTGAGTCACCCCTGAAGAGAGACCATCACCAGTGGGCCTACATGACTTACCAAAAGATATTATTTAATTTCAGAATTTCCCATAGCTTGTGTTGAATCACACTATCAAAAGCCTTAACATCACAGCTTAATATTTTTGTATTCCCTCCCCTTCTATCAAATCAATTAGTCATCTGAATATTGTTACTAATTACTTCATGTCCTTCCTTCTCAAAACATACACTCTAATAAAAATTTTAACTGTAAAATTTGTCTTCCTTTTCAAATGGCAGCATTTGTAATGTTGAAAGCAGACAGAATGAAATAAAAAGATCAAAAATCCAGGAAGAGAATGAATCTTTTAAACTTCTTTTGCTGCAGTGGGCAAGCCTGCTACACCATCCACTCATATATACCAATTCGAAAATCACCATGCTTCAAAAAAAAGGGAATATTCCAGGAAATGGTAATCTCAGACTTAGCATATGTAAGCCCTTTGTTCTGATGGATCAATCTTGAGCGAGTCCAGACATCTAAAATGGTTACAGTAAAATGTTCATTAAAAATGTTAGAATCATTAGAAACAAGGCAATAGTCCTGCATTTATCCAAACGTTTCATCTCTCTCTCGTGTGTGTGTGTGTGTGTGTGTGTGTTTGTGTGTGTATGTGTGTAAACCTCAGCACTATTTTAACCCCTCCAAACCTCTTTTTCCTGTATTATATAATTCATAACCAAAACTCAGTCCTGTTCCTCTGTTGATGATTTAGAACAATCACATCCAGTCACATCCAAACCTTAGCTGAATCCACTCTTGGTAAACTGTGCTACTTTTACCTCAAAAAGTGAAATACCTCTATTCTTTACATCCCTTCTCTCAAGAATTAAAACATTAAGTTTATCACATGATACACTTTATTGTATTTTAGTATCATGTCCACACATTTTCTTTATGTTCACTCACCGGCTCCATACCTGTTCTCTGGCTACTTCATACTAAACTTTTTGCATCCAACAAATTAGATACTTTTGTTCAGTATTTCCACATAACAAGGATTTATTCACTCTTGCATCCCTTTTACTGCATGCATTTGTTACCACATGAAATCCCTTACTTTTTCATATGTTGTCTCTGTACCTCACTCTGTAGTTTTTACTCTTTCCCAATGTACAGTTTTTATTATATTCACTGTAAATACTAATACAATTCTCATGTTAACAACACTGTCATCTACAGCATTTCTTTCCACATTTCTTGTTCACTTTGTCTCAACATTTAAAAATTAATTTTAATTTCATCCCATTCACCTACAGTGAATTAAAAGGGAACTTTGCTGACTCCTACACATTCTTCAACTTAGCTGACGTGGCTTTAGTGAGCCCCTTTAACCCACATTGTTCACATCTCCTTATTTCACATGGCTTGATAAAGGACCTTAATCTTGTAGCCAAAACACAAATATTTCATGCTATAATTTTAGCAGCGATGTTGTTTGCATCTCCTGTGTCCTCTGCCTGATCCACAGACCCCATCTCCAAGTCTTTGCTCTTCTTCCTCCATGCTTTTCTTGTACACCACCATTTTAATCTCAATAGCAACATTAACATAGGCTCCATTCCTGTGTGATGATTAATAGCTCATGTCCACTCACTCATCATGCTCTTTGCCTTGGATCTTAATTTATTGTTCTTCAGGCTTAGTAATATAAATCACTGGTATGCTACACATGCTTTTATCCTACCAGTAAAACATGCTTTCCTTTCTCTCTCTCTGTAGTCTGAAAAATAATGTAAAAACAGGCTGCCCTACAAAGATGCTCAATTGCATTAATAGATTATGCTTACTACTACACTTACTGCCTTTTGTTTTTATATTCCTTTACAACCTTGAAAACTGCTTCTGAGATTTTAAATACATCTAGTATCTGTGATATGAACCTGTGTGAAAGGATTTAGTGGAACCTTTATAGGCCAATTCTGTCATTTTTGCTGAATTCAATTCCTTTACCAGCATTAAAATCTGTTAGATTTCTGTGGTATGCCAAATAAATTCCAAGTGCTGCATCAGAAATATTGTGTTAGTCAAAGTAATCCATATTCCTTTCCTTAGACCATCATTCCAATAATTTCTCAATCAATAAGGTCAGTTGTATTTGTCTATACTATCAGGCCACCAACTGCCTCAATCTCAAAGAGGAAAATACTTCTACTCTCCTTCGCTTCTCTTGACCTATTTTTGTCTTATAAGTGATTTCCTAACATCTAGCACAATGACTGTCAGTCACCTTAGGCCCCATACTGGCTAGTTCAAACATTCAAAAAGTGCTTATACTGCACAGTAGCAGTTGTCATTCATGGCATTCAAAGCCACAGTCCTCTTATGCTTTAGAAAGAGGAATTCTCCCTGCCCATTATGCTAAGGCCATAACACTAAAATGTGTTTATATTATATGACCAACTCCCACTGCACATTTCCTGGACTAAGAAACATCCTAGCACAGGTCTGCCATTCATTACACACTGCAAACAGAAGAAACTATTGTGTCAGGAGTGGCTGTCTGCACTGTTTGTGGGTGTTTCTGATATACAGGAAATGTGTGCTAAAAGTACTTCTTGCAAGTTAAAAAGGAATGTATTTGAGCATGTCTCCTGCATTTGTGCTTATAAAATAATTAAAAAAAAAGCAAGGAACAAAAAAAAAACAGTAATCACAAATAACTTTATAGTTGGTTTTAGTTAGAAAATTGTATGATACCAAAATAAATGTTGTGGTCTTTTGAAATTGGCACTGCCCATGTTAAGGAAAAATAATATTAAAGTTACAATAAAGGAATTAACAGCAATTAAATCAACAACTCACTTTCTGGACACTGAGTAAGCTAACTAACATCTACAATAGGCTATCCACAAATATACATTCTGAAAGTATTGAACGCAAATATAATGAATTTACTGCAATGTAGTAAAAGGCCCAAATACATTACTGAAGACAGATAAACACTATTCAATATGCCTTTGAGGAGCTTGATCGAAGAGGAATGCATGAACACATTTTCTTGTGAACGCAGCATTAAAGACTGCTACAAAACACATAGAACCAACATATACTATTTCATGAAACCAACAGTACAGAGAAAAATATTCCAAAGTTATGTTCTTCAAAGTTCAGTTTTCTTTTGTAACCCATATCTTAACAGATATCTGAGATCATCTTGCACAAAAAAGTCACAGAAAACAAAAAACTCAACATGTCAAGGCCATACACACAAAAAACACATTTATAAATATCTCTCTCTCTCTCTATATATATATATATATATATATATATATATATATATAAATATATATATATATATATATATATGTATATATCTATCTATATATCTATATATATCTATATATATCTATCTATCTACATATATATATATATATATATATATAGATCACCTTCATTTGTCAACAGTTCATTTCAGTGGCACTCAACCCAGCAAGCACAATTCACTGAAACTTCATTTCACTGACACTCATTTTGTTAACAATGATATATGGCCTATTCCCCAATGTACAGCGACCCTGGAGTTAGAACAGATAGTAAGGGAGGGTGGGAGAACACAGCCCCCCACAATGGGGGGTGAGGGGGAGTGAAGCCTCCCACAAACTGGGGACCTATAATGCTCTTTTGGAAATAGTTATTCATTGCACTTGTAAGAATACATCTGTGTACTGTAAACCCCCCCACACCCCCCCTTACTAACTATTCTAACTCCAGGGTCACTGTAGAGTGGGGAATAGGCCATATTTCATTGTCGACAAAATGAAGTGTCAGTGAAATTAAGTTTCAGTGAATTGGGCCTACTGACTTGGTTGTCAGTGAAATGAACTGTCGACAAAATGAAGGTGACCCATATGCATAAATATATATATATATATATATATATATATATATATATATATATATATATATAAAAAT